>NC_141756.1:21819000-22120500 GCF_982258835.1 Parasteatoda tepidariorum | reverse complement strand
CTTAAATGTACTAATTAATTAGTGCATTAAGTTTCGAAATCAGACACAAAAACGTATTTTTTCTTAATTAATATGTATTTTTTTGACGCATTTAGGTTATCGATATTTTAAATAACGAATTTTGACACAAAAATGTACATTCTCTGAATAGGCATCTTTTAGACGGATTTGGATTCTCGATATTTTAAGTCATGAATTCCGATACAAAAATTTACATTATGTGAAAACACATTTCTTAGACGCATTTAGATTCTTGATATTTTAAATCACGAATTCCGATACAAAAATATACATTCTCTGAAAACGTATTTTTTAGACGAATTTGGATTCTCGATATTTTTAAGTTAGGAATTCCGATACAAAAATGCATTTCTTTGAATAAACTTGCATTGTTTTTGACACAGAATGATGAGAATGACGCATGAGAACAATTTAATAGTGCATCAAAACATAATTTGCTTGTAAGGTGCAAATTTGGATTATTATGAGTTAGCTGCAATCAATAAATCATTTTTGACCTGTTTTAACCCCAATTACATATAACGGGTGCAAAAAGCATCATTTTTGGATTGCATTAACCCTTACTGTGGGTGCAAGGGCATCTATTTTGGCTCGTATATCCCCAAGTAGTACATGCCAGGGGCATCATTTTTCTGCTTTAATTTCGATTATATACAGTGGGTATAAGATGTATCATTTTTGGCCTGTATATGCCGAATAAGAGAAAGCATAATAGAGCTTTATTATGTTTAGCCTCAAAATAAGTGTTTTTAATTAAACTAATAACATAAAGTCTCCGGGAACGGTACCATTATAAAAATTGAAATTAATTCGGCCTTTTATTGGTTCTGGTTCAGAGCACAGAATAAAATTAAATATATCGCCTTCAGTAAGATCTGATTCTCACAAATTAAATACAAACTTTAATTGTTACAACATACCAAATGTTACAACTAACATAATTTTTTTAAAAAACGAATTTGGATTATTGATCATCAAAATTTGGGGGTTAAGCGCAATTTGGATTTGTACCAGCTGGTTTGGCCGGGGATCTGTTGAAAATTTTGCCCTCTTAATGTTAAATTTACTTCCTGCATGTTCAGCCATAACTCGGAAAGTTTTAAAGTGCTTCGAGAACTTTTCACACACAATTATGAAATTTATTTTACCAAAGATAATTCCATGCAAAAAATGATTTTTGACCATTATTATTTTTCAATGAGTGTTAAAAAATATTGAATTTTTTAGTAAAATTAGTTGTATAGCTGAGTTATGCGTCGTATTTTTAAAATTCTATTCCTCAAGAACTATTCGAACAATTTCACTTGATTTGTCTGGTTATAAAAATTAAAAAACACATAATTTGCGCACCTTACAATTCAAAATATTTTTAACATTACTAATTTAAAAAATTAAAAATTATAAAAACAAAAATTATTTTTACAACTAATCATCATCATCATCATAGTTGGCCAGGCAGTCCAATGCGAGCCAATGTTTTTCTCTGAAGATTTCTCCATGACGACTTCTGATTCACCCTTGATCTCTAATTCCTTTCATTAATTGCGAGAAAATCAGACTCCACTGAGTCAGCCCATCTCAACTGCGGCCTTCCCCGCTTTCTTGTTCCAGTGAATCTAAAAAGCAGTATCTTTTTTATTGCATTGTCATCACTCATTCGAATCACGTGGGCGATCCAATTCATTCTATTTATTTTTATGTATTTAATAATATCAGGTTGTTTATAAATCTTGTACTGTTCAAAGTTAAATCTCCTTCTCCAGTTATTGTTCTCATTTACACCACCAATTATACTCCACAAAATCTTTCTCTCAAATGTTGCGATACAATTTTCCACCTGTTTTGTCATTGTCCAAGCTTCAGAAGCGTATGTCAAGACTGGCCGGACAAGAGTTTCGTAGATTAAGAACTTTGTTTCTCTAGAAAGAAATCTAGATTTAATAAATCTTCTCAGCCCATAGACAGCCCTATTTGCCAGATAGAGTCGGTTTTTTATTTCAGGAATAATTCTGTTGTCAATGGTAATAATTGATCCTAAGTAAGCAAAGCTCCTTACTGTTTCAAATCTATAAAAATTTATTTTACAATTCTCTTTGAATAATTTAACTTGTAAATTATCCGCACCAATTTTTGATTCGCTTAAAAAACACCCGAGGTATGGTAAAATATGCAAAAAAGAAAATTAACTTTAAAGGCATCAAACTTTCGACCTACCTCCAGACTAAATTAGTGGAAACCACTTTTCCAGGCTACGACTTGGATAGTCAAAAATTCAAGCCCGTCGAAGCTTTTGTTTGTCTATTCGGAGAATGCGATTTTGCACATTAATTAGTATATGACACTAATTAAGTAGTATATGGGAAGTTACCCTTTTGAACAATAATGATAGGCACTTACTTTGTGAAAATCTGATCATTAGAGCAAAAATATTGAGGGGGATATGTTTTTTATTTTGTGCACTGTGCATGCCTTTCAGTTTTGTGTACTTTTGCGCAGTTTTTATTAACACCGATGTACTGATTAGTTGCTCTTTACGAAAAACTGGTATTTAGCCAGGCTCTGCCTAAATTGAATTGGCGTCTCAAATTTTCATGATCTCCCCATTCTCTACACTTTCCTCCTCTCCGTTACTATGATTCTGTCCAATCATCTCCCCCCCCCCTCCGCCAGTATGTCGTAATTAGAAGTTGGAATATACTGGCATGGGAAAAAATAAGATTTGTTGAAACTATGGTAACAGACAGAAGGAAAGTGCAGGAGATGGTGAAATCACGTGACCTTAAGACCTCTATTTTAATTGCAAAGAGTATACTGCCGCGCAATTGAAAAAAAAAATAACGTAAGTACTTTACGATCAATTTCGTGAAAAGTGGTTTGACAATTATTTTGTTTTCATTGCTGTCACTATTACTGGTGAAATAGTTTTCTCGAATTCGATAAAAAATTTAATTTTTAAATTTTTCGTGGCATGTGGTGTACAGTGTATATGTGGTTTTACAATTACATACGAAAATGCAAATTACATAAAAATTTCAATTTATATTTTTTGTTTCAATTTTGATTTCTCCATTGCACAGCAAAGTAGTATAGTCTCGTATAATCTTACCTAAAAATAGTTAATTAAAAATTAAAACTTAATTAGTTTGCTTAGGTATAAATAGAATTGTCGGGTCTACATTATTTAAACACAATAATAAAGAACATTAAATACCTAAAACACATTAAAAACATTATAAAAATGAAAAAAAAAACTTAAATATGAATGAACTATTTATGGTAATATAATTTACCGCTTAAAAACCCGAACCTCATAATCGCTTATTAGCAAGCTGACTTTTTAGAACATTTTCATTTTCTTTTAACCTATAAGAATATAAGTTTAATACTCCATCTAACGGAGCTCTCTTTATTAAAGCACCAAAGACTGTTTGCTTAAACTTCAAACGATTTTTCTCCTTTTGTAAAATGTATTTCAAATATTAACACCATCTGGTTCATTCGCAGGGAACTAAAAGGAGTTGCGAAGTTAATAAAATTTGCATAAATATTGGTATACTTTTCTTTCTTAACTGATTTCATTCTTGTTCGAGACGAGCGGGGGATTCAATTTAAAATTGCCCCTCTCGATCGGTCGTCTGCGTGCTTTCTATCTCGATCGAATTTATAATCTATCCTATTTTTTTATAAAGAGTGTGGAAAAATAATTTATTTTCGATTAAATTACAATGCCGTCAACATGCTTTTTTATTTATTTGGATTTCCGACGTCTCATCCTTTATTCAGACGTTAAAATTGATGAATACCGTGGAATATGAAGAATGTAAGGAAATAAGAGACATTTATTTTTCTCTTGCAACCCAGAGCATTTTAAACAAGATCCTGGATAGCATCCTTAAAAATAAATATTCCGTATTTGTTTCCTCTTACTATATATTTTTGAAATCATTGAAAAACATTAAGGCAAAAATTATGCTCATTAAGGGTGGTAAATTGATATTTAATCCCAAAATAAAAACGTGGTCCAATTTTTTTAAAAAAAAAACCTTCTCTAGTGAAGAAGGTAGGTGATAAAAACAACTAACCTAGTCTGATTGCCGAAGGAAACGAGAGTTAAACGGCAATCTGCCTATCTCAAGAACTCATTCGTCAATCGCTTGGAGTTCTGTCGATGAATATGGTTACGATGTCGCATTATTTCAAGCAGGTGTATTGGGTGAAAATTTAGAACAAATTTTGGAAGGCATCGGCTAGAGAAGTATCAAAATCCCCCCTAAACCATCCAACCACGACGAATTGATGCGACACACTTTAAAATATTTGAAAACTTATTTTAAGGATGAATATATAACTTTAAAGCAATTGCTTTAAAACCTTTTGTTACAGTCATGGTGGTTCAGAGAATAGAGCGCTTATCTACCAATGAGGTACACTGGGTTCGCATTTCGGTTGTGGCTGTTAGATATGAATTCAGCAACCCCCTCGCACTGACCTTTGCGTAAAGTATCCTCAGCGGTAGACGGATTATGGGTTGAGTTCTCTTTCCGTCAGGATAACCGTGTGGGGTTTTCGTGGTTCTCCTCTCTATGTAACGCAAATACGGGTTAGTTCCATCAAAAAGTCCTCCACGAAGATAAAATTCTCCTAATATTTGATTCAAAAATTCCCTCGTCTTCTAGACTGAGTTCAAAATTACGGCGATGAGTATTTTTAGTCGCAAACTCGAAAATTGGGTCGACTGCTCAACGACAGATATCTTTAGCTAAAATAATAACTCGAATTCGAGGGTTATTTATTTTTTTTGGCCAGGCATCAAAACTCTAAATTGTGTTTCTAAAAATCTTTCCTACAGTAATTTAACGTATGCAGCCATTTGGCTGCTTTCGTTAAGTAGTAAAGTATCCTGCAGTTTAGTATTTACGCGATCTATGCAGTCAAAAATACTTTTTCAAAGTTCCGCATTTTCACATGTTTTTGTATTGAAATTTTGAATAAAAAATCATTTTGCTTCCATTTCATCAAATGAGCTATTTTTCTATTTATATTTCTATGTTAATTCTTAAATAATATTTCTGATAGTTTATTATTCAAGTTTTGAATGATGCGCTCTGTGCTTTTCTTCCTTTTTTTTCTGCTTAGGTGTGACAAAAATAAAATTAATTTGCATTTTTTTAAGTCTTCTGGTAAAACGTTGCTTTCAAAACTTATTTTTTTATTATTTTTCTTCATGGCGCAATTATTTTATCGTTTTCTTTGCTTCATTTAGCATAGAGCTTCAGTTGAGATTTAAGTGTTTTAAGAATTTTTCAATGGTGCGACAACCCGGTGGCTAATTTAGAGACTCTTTAAAGACTCGCCCTCTTTTTTGGCGATTTTAATCATGACTGTAGTTAGTCCTTATTTTAATACAAACTTTTTTTTCCTTTCGAAATTTGATACATGAACTAAAACAACGTCAAAATTAAGTTTTTTTAAAATTTTTATTTTAAAGAGATATCTTTTCGTTTCACGACCTGAAGTGGAGTATTTACACGATCTTGTATTTAAAATCTTGTCTTGTATCTTGTATCCATCTTGTATTGTATCTTGTATTTAAAAAATGCTGAATTGGGGAGCAGATCGTTTAACTCCCGAGTGGAAAAACGCAACCCGGTGTGGATTACAGCCTTCTCAAAAACCGATTTCTATTTGTCGCAACAAGAACATATTTCTATTTGTATCTGTCTAATGCCCTTGTTTTATAGTCCTATATTTTAAGTATTTTAAAACCCTGTTCAAAGTAATCAATATATCGTAGCTTTGTTCTTCCCCTGGCTCATACACAATATGATTTGGCCATGAAAACTTTTTTGACATTTTTATTTTCTCATATTCTGATGAAGGTGTCCTGACCATTTTAATCTTTGTATCTTAATGAATTTCACTACATCTTGTACTATGTAGTTCTTACACAGTTGCGAATGGGTTCTCTTATGCCAAATTCCATCATTTTGTATTCCTTTTAGAATACTTTGGAAAAATTGTTTCTTTTAAAAATTCCATAAAACAATTTATTAGATGCATTAATTTTTTCGTATCTCCGATGTGATATCATTACTGATGTTAGTTCAAGTGTTCTAATTATTTTATTTTATAACCGTTGTTGAACAGCCACCCAATTTTTAGGTTTATGACTTCTCATGTTCAACTTCGTAACCTCATAATTTTGAACCCAATCCAGACGACAAGGGAACTCCTGTATCAAGTATTGGAAGAAATTTTCCTTCATGGAGGACTTTTTTTCGATGGGACTAACCCGAATTTGCGTTACACGGAGAGGAAGACCACGAGAACCTCCCACTGTTAGCCTGACGGCAAGGGGAGTCTAACTCATGATCCGTCAACCACTGAGGATATTTCACGTCAGCACTGCGGTCGGTGCAAGCCGGATGCGAAATTCGTATCGACCAGCCATCGCTGGGATTCAAACCCGGTTCACCTGATTGGAAGCTCCATCTCCTGAGCCAACGTGGCTCAAGTGTTCGAATTAGTCGAAAATGACAGAAATTTTGAATACAACATTCCATCATCACCGACGAAAAATTGTGTTAATGAAAATGAATGAATAAAAAAAGTTAACTCAATAAAGTTAACTAATGATAGTAGTTAAAATCTTGTATCCTAGCGCAGCTTTTAAGTCAGCAATTTTCCTAAATTACTGAATAATGTTTATCTTTCTCAGAGAACGTGACTTTTGTAGTCTATTAAAACACCTTTAACACTTCACATTTTACAGTTTCTACAGCATTGCACAACTTTTCTAAAAATAGTTCGTTTGAAGGGGTTGTTTGGTCTGACCGTTACTGCCGCCACAACAATTCGCCTCATACATATGCAAGAATTTTCTCCGTCCCCTTTTGCCCTTCTTTGCCCCACCCTTTAAAGAACACTTCTCCTGGAAACCATTGAGTGTGTTTGAAAAGTTCGGAGGCTCTTCCATTCGAAAAGTAGTGAGGATGAAGGGAGGGGGAGGATGTGGTGTATCTTCCTTCCTATTATGCAAACGATCACTTGCGGAAGGTGAAAATTCCATCTTCGAAAGGGTGATGTCTCCTATCGAATACCATCCTTTACATATTCGTTCGATGATAAGCAGGATTGATTTTTATTCGATATACCCCGGAAATGACGAGTAGAAACGTGATTTCGAATATATTTATAATAGATATTATCTCGAGAAAACGAGGCATAAAGTCGAATGTCTTTATTTAATTTCTTGTTGTGTTCTTCATTCGAAATCGTTTTCTCAAATCTTCTGATATCATTTTTTCTGAGAAATGGTTTTAAAAGTCAACGATAGTAAAAATTGTTGACTGCATAAATTAAGAGTTTGTACCAGACATTTGCAGTCAGTAATTGAAATGTTCGATTCCGCCTCGGGATTTTCCTGAAAGCTCGACTCCGACTTATATTTTTGTAAAATTTTCATAATATAAGAAACAAATTTTAAAGAATAAATTATTAAAATTGTGTAAAATCATTATAAGGTAATATCGCACACACATATAAAAATATTTTATATGCGTATGAAATATCTATATAAATAACATAGAAAACATTATGGCCATTATTGTCGGTGCATTATATGGGCTGGAAAAATCACATGGTAGGATCCAGTTTTTCCACTATGATTTCCATATCGTTTTGGTTGTCATCTACACAAAATTAATAAATGACATTAAGGTATTGTTTCTTATTAATATTTCTGTATCCCTAATTTATAGGCCCTGTACTGACGAGCAAAAGAAAAATCGACGTAGGCAGCAAAATTTTGAAATATATTTTTTATTTATACAAAATATATTTCATATATTTATTTTTTATTATCATATATATATTTATTTAATATATTATTTATTTTATATATTTATACAAAATTTTTATATATTTTTTTCATCATATTTGTTTGATAAGCTACTTATAACGAAATAATGTGATGGATGCATCCAAAAATTGTATTTAATATATCCATCCGATTAGCGAAGATATTAAATTGCGGTTGTGAATACGGTGTGCGGTTGTGAAATTGCGGTGTTATAAAATGTACTTTTAATATACTTATGAGTACATCTTATTAATATACTTATATGTACAATGTACTTATAAAGATAAAACAAAATAAATGAATGAATGAATGAATGAATGAATGAATCTTTTCATTCTGTCGGGGTTGTTAGGTATATTACAGATTATTAGGCGATCTCTCCGCATTTCGAATTCAAAACGATAAAGTCGTTTTTAATACTCTAAATGGCTACAACGTAAATTTACAACAAATATTATAAATTTATTGGATCCGTGATAACCTTGTAAAGATAACTGTTAAATTTATAAAATCTTTGATTATAACCTGATGAAATCTTTGATTATAACCTCTGTAGTCTTATGCTTACTTTCAGCCACCAAAGCTTTCTAACCGTTTCTGGTCATATATATTTGCTCTCAACTATCACGTCAAATGACCATTCTAATCTTACTGTACTCATCATCATCATCATCATAATCATATTTAATTACACCGTAGAAAAATTTGGATCAAATTACGTTAAAAAGTAACGGCAGTTAAGGTGCCAGTAGTTTTTACCGTAAAATCTATTTTTACAGAAATATGTTAAGGAACAAAAAATCTGATATACCATAATTTTTACAGTAATAACTACAGAAAATCGCTGAATCACTCTAAATAAATAAATATCAATATAAAAATTACGGTTTAGTATTTTGTGGTAGAAATAGATATTACGGATGATGCACCCAAAGTGCCGGTACTTTATAACGTAATTTGGTCCGGAATTTTTTACAGTGTAGACAGCCCAGTGTGAGCCAGTGCCTTCTTCTGAATTCTACTCAACTGCATTCTATTTTTGACTCTTGCACGATAAGACATACCACTAGTTCCATCCTACTCAGTCTAGGCCTACCTTTGTTTGCTACTTAGCGGTTTATAAAAATGATGTGGAATCATCATCATCCCTTCTAAATATATGAGCAGCTCAGTTCATTCAGATTATTTTGCGAACTTTTCAATTACTGGCTTTCTATAGATTGTATGCAGCTCAAGGTTACATTTTCTTCTACAAACATTACTGAATAATACTTTTTACTTATATCGATCGGTTTTAAAGATACATAAGATTCAGAATAATATTTTACTCATTATGTTTAAGTGTTTTAGCGTTTTTCCTTCGTAAAAAAGAATTTTTTTTATCATTATCCTGCTTATTACGTTCGTGTCAAAGAAGAAAATTGTTCCGGCCTATTTAGCTTCATTCGACAGCACAATATCCTTAAAAAAGGAAGTGTTTTATCTACTACTGGCGTAGAGGAATTTTTTAGTTATTTGTTGTAATTATAAATGTATTTAAATTAAAATCTCCTTAATTTCTCAGTATTTTTTTTATTAGACACTGGCAACACCAAGTGTCTCTTTTTATACAAAGCTGACACAAAAAATTAAGTAACCAGATTTAAAAATGAAATAAAAAAAAAACCTTTCAAGGGTCAATTTTTCCCTTATAACCAAAAAAAAAAAAATAAATAAATAAATAAAAATAAATAAATAAATAAGAAATAGAACAATAAATAAAAGGATAGGTCAGTAGAATATTTCAGAATCTGGGAGCACTTAATTGCATAAAGATGAGTTTTTCTCAGCGAAATTTTTCACATTTCAGCTTTTTCCTTGCAGAATTTTTTTCAACAATTGAAAATTTTTTAAAATTTTTTTTGCTTTTTTCCTTTTAACAAGCATAAAAACAGCTTTCAAATCTCAAATTAATTAGTGGTGAAAAATAAATTATTCACTTGAACACGTAAAACTAATGTCTTATGTGAATATTTTTAGAGCTTTTTCCTCTCATTTAACGTTATATATAAAAAGGAATATTTTGAAAATACAACTTTCTGCGATGTTTATTTCAATTTTAATGCACACTACTAAATTACGAAGCCTTTCAAGGCTTTTAAGTGGTAAAAAAGTTCTTATTGCGTTACTTAGTGACTGGAATATTCTTTAGAACAATGGAATTTCGTAAGCGACTGTAATAATGTTCTTTACTGTTTGGCTTAAAATGTGGAAACATGATATGCCGTGCTCGAAAGTAAATTAAGTTTCGAAATCATATGCATTCATTTAAAATTTATATTTAATATTCTAAAGAAGGCGCCAGAAGAGAATGCTTCTTTCAAAAAAGAGAATTTCTTAAGTAACATTTTTTTTTAAAATTTAAAAGAAGAAAATAAAAGTCGTAATGAAAAGTTTCGAATTCTAAAAAGTTCCGGGGAAAAAAATTAAAGCCGCACTCTTAGTGAAGAAAACAACTTAACCCTAAGATGCATGAACATGCTAAAATTTTGCTTTTCTTTTTGTGGTGTATAAGGAAAATTTTTATTCAGCATTAAATGGCACCAAAATGTTATGTAAAATCTGGGTATCAAACAAAACTTTTTTTTTTGGCTTTCGAGACCCTGGATTTGAGTATATTAGTTATTTCGGGGCCTCTTGTAAGATTTTTTTTAATTGATCAAAATGTATAGAAACAAAATAAAAACTTAACCCTAATATGCATACGCAATAATATAATTTTACCCTACTTTTTAAGGTGCATAGGGTTTATGGTTGCTATTGCGCTTACGCTTGCATACCGATTTTATCACGTTTCTTAGTGACTGGAATATTCTTTAGAACAATGGAATTTCGTGAATGACTATAATGTTCTTTATTGTTTGACTGAAATTGTAGAAATATGATTCACGGTGCTCTAAAGTAAAAAAAGTTAAGGAATTATATGCATTTATTTAAAATTTATGTTTAAAATTCTAAGGAAAGTGTCTTCCCACAGTTTTTTTATTTAAATAAACTCCGCTGTTCACATTTTAGAAAAATTAAACACAAACTTAACCCTAAAATGCATGAAGATGCTAAAATTTTGCTTTAGTGTTTATAGTTATTTGTATAAGAGAAATTTTTAGTCAATAGTAAATGACACCAAATGTTACGTAATACCTTGGTATCAAACAAAGCATTTTCTTTTAATTTCAAGACTCTGAATTTGATCATATTATTCTTTCAGGGGGGTCGCTTGTAAGATTTTCTTACTGGTAACACTTTAAGAAAATCCAAGAGAACTTTACTCTAAAATGCATACCGAATAAGGTAATATTTTGCCTTAAAGTGTATAAGAGAACGTTATGCTTAATTTATTCAATAGAAAATGGCAGCAAATGTTACATAAACTTTTGCATTGAACAAAACTTTTCTAATTTTTTAAAGATTTTGAGATCCTGGATTTGAGTATATTATTTATTTTCAAGTCACTTGTACGATTTTTTTAAAGCAAAAACAAGACTTAAGAAAATTTCCACTTAACAAAAACAAAATAGAAACTCAACCCTAAAACGCATACCTTATAAGGTAATTTTTTCCTTACTGTTAACAGTGATACGGGAAAATTTTACTTAATAGTAAATGGTACCATATATAATCAATTAAAAGAAACTTTCTGATATTTGAATACAATATTTTATCAAAAATTTACTTTTTTAAAATGGTTTAACAATTGCTACTATTTTTCTTTGTTTCTTACTCTATTTTGGTTAAATATACGATATCAGGTTTTCCTTTTTATCTTTCAGAATTGGATACCCAAAGGAAATATAAAATCTCACAATGGAAGGAAAGACAATAATTTTCACTACACTTATTACTGGTGTGTTTCTTATAACTTTTAGTGCCAACTATCCCTCAAGGCGTAAGTTCATTTACACTTTTTTCTTTCAAATTTTTTAATCTGTTTTAAAGTTTGTATATATTTACGAAGTGCTTATCTACGCAAAAATATGATTTTAATTACAATGATAAATTATAAGAAAGGTAAGAAATTTGGTTCACGACCCTTTATGGCATACACCTTATTATTTGAGTCTAGTTTATTTAGTTTCATGATCAAAATGTGAAGGAATACACTCGAAAAATATCCAACAATATGCACAAAAAAAAACAACAACTAAAAATTGATATTTAATTTTTTTTGTATAATAAGTAAAACTAATTTTAGAAAGTTAATTAAGCTAAGTTAATTGAACGTATTTAAAAAATATTTTATTGCATTTATGAGTTAACTTTCTGCTAAGTTACTTATTATGTAAAAATTGCATTTTCAGTCATTTCTTAAACTCGAATCTCAGACGGATATGCAGGATGCTTTGTAAAAACCTATATTAATGCATAAATATTTATGAAATATGAGTTAATAAAAGTATGCATATTTGGGGTCACAAATTATATAGAGATAGGAAATGCGGACAAATAGTTATTGAAGTCAATAAGAGCAAAGAAGGAATAAAAATAATCTAAAATCAGTTTATCTCTATATTTAAAGAAAAAGCTTTAAGCCGGTTATTAACAAGGTATTCTAAACGGATAACGGTGGTTAAAAAATTTTTTTTTTGCTGCTGATGATTTTAATTCTTTTTTTTTTTATTGTTTAAAGTGTGAGAGTTTTCAACTTTTTCTCACTTAATAATAAGCTCAGTTTTTTTTTAATTTCAGTTTTTACAAGTGTTTGAATAAATGAACAGAGTCAGTGAAGCGATGCAATTTAATAGCAATTCAATGATCGGATTTTCACGTACTAGAACTTTGTGGGCCTTAACAATATTTTTTCCCTAATGCCCACCTGGAGAATGACCTTTCGTCATACAGGAATCTGAAGGGCAGGTTTGTTGGCCACTTTTTCAGGGCACCATATTACGTGAGCCAGCGTTGCTCCCACAGTAAGGACAGATTGTGCAAAGAATTCAGAACATCCATGCCTTGACCGGGGTTCGAACGCAGAACCTTTCTGATGCAAGACTAGTTCCCTGACCCCCTTAGTATGACAATTAATTAGTGTATACGATGTTTTGAGTAACAAAAATACGCACTTTCCCTGAGTAAACCCACCTTTATCTCAACAGATTTTAATTCTGGAATATATGATCCCAATAGAATTTATGGTCAAACGAAAATCCTAATCCTAAAGGTAGCGGGAAAAAATAGTATTCCCTAACGTTGATTTCTCTCGTTTTGCATATTTTTCATATCTCGAGAACTTTTAAGCGAATCACAAACTTTTTACTCCCAATTTCAAAATGAATTATCCCCAAATTTTTTTAATTAAAATTATTTATTATTAAAATTATTTTAAAAAGGGTGGCATTTTTCTGGAGTTGAAAGGTATACAAATTTTTATGCAATTTAAATTGCATGAATTTAAATGAAAAGAAAAATCGAAATATTGAAGGGAATGAGTTGAACAGTTTTAAAAAATTAAGTTTTTATGCATGTTTCATGGAGAAATCAAAATACATAAAAAGGGAAATAAACATCATCGTCCTGAGACATTAATATTATCGCTCTTTATTTGCCATAAAACTGGCCTAAAAATTGGATCGTTTTGTTTATTGGGTTCAAATTTTTTTCTTGCTCCGTATCGTACTTGAATGGAATTTTTTACCTTTCTTCTAATTTTTCATTGTCATTAAATGCAATAAAATTATTCTTAAAGGCAATCATTTAGTAGAGGTATATAAACAGGAAAAATAAAAACTTAAAATATTATTTAAGGGATAAAAATTTACCAAATATTGTCCAATATAGTAGAAGCTTATACTATTATAAGCTTACTATTATTTAGTAATAGCTTACTTTTAAAATTTATTTTAATTCAAAGTACCTATTATAAGAAAAAATATTGCTAAATTATAATGTATATTTCGCAAAATAATTAGTATTTAAAAATTATGACAGCTATATTTTCATTTTTTATCAATACCAAAAACGTCAAAAAAACTGTTAATTGTTTGATGAAGATGTTTGTTTCCTTACCGAGAAGTTATTTGTAAAAGAAGTTTTTGAAAACAAACTAAAAAGAACATTATATTTTTAAATTTAAAGAATTGAACCAGATAATCAATAATTTGGAAAATTTTCATGTTTCGTGACCAGGGAAAAATTGCTCAGTTTTCCATCTTCTTCATTTAATTTATCTTTTTGCATGTTATCGCTGTCTCTCAATAAAGTCTTCAAATTCAGGATATTCTTTAATAACCACTCTTACTTTATACGAGGGTTACCAAGTGATTACGGATTACCATACCTATATAATGGATAGAATTAATATTACTCTTTATATTAGTTCTATTATATAATTTCTCTTATTTAAATGGATTTTAAAGTTCTATAATAAGATTTCTCTCAATATAGTACATTAAAATCCATTTAAATAGCCTTTGTGAAAAAGTCTATTTTGTTTTTAATCGTTAACGCTAATTTTAAGTACGTAAAATGCTTCAATGAGTCAAAAATAACTCGAAATCTAACATCGTTAAATCTGACATTTCTTTTTAAATTAAAAAAGGATTTTTAAACGAACTGCAAAACTAAGTTTTAAGGTTCAACATAATCGCTTGAATTATGTCACTGAAATAAATCAATCTTACACTATCGAAATATTCCAAATAATATAAAAGGACGCTATACATGTTTTTCTTGAATGTTTTTACCTGAATTTTATATTTTCCGGAAGAATTTTTGAAAATGGACAGTGTATGTTCTTACTGAACGCATTTTTCAACTAAATCGGTTGTAACTTTCGAAGAATGGGATTTATAAATTTGTTCTATGAAAATAAAACAATATTTAGCTTAACCAAAAACCACGAACATTCTATTTTCATTATTTCATTTTTTTATTCTAAACATCCCAGACAAGCTAAGCAGATTATACGAATGTTCTAGAATTTTTCCTTTTTATTCTGTTTTCCGGCCTTTTTTTCATATATTGTTCGTGATAGTACTTAGTTTGAATGATGAGTCCAACCACGAATTTCCTTCGTGGCACATCGAGTAGGGTTGACCATAAATCTTTTCGGACACTTCTGTGGATATCCATTTATTAAATACCCATAAGTCTTTGCGAAGTAGCTTTTCGTTGATTCGGGAAAAAGGGTGACGACCAAAAATCCCCCCCTCTTTTTTTCTCAAGAGGTTCATATTTGGAGAGAGAAGAAGAAAACGATAAAAATGAACTTCACTTTGCATTCGAAGAAAGTGGCGGTAAACCACTTTTTACTGAATTTATTTCGATTTCAATTTATTATAATTTTTTCTTTCTTTAAAAATTGGTTCAGAAAAATACTTTTATGGGAACTAAAACGTGTTCATCGAAACAGAAAGCCCTTTCATGGAAAATTCGTTTTTTAGAATGAAATTTTACTTTTCCTTATTTTGTTTGATGGATTATGCTCAGGTTAGAAAATTGAAAGCATTCTTTTTTCTAAAAATTTCAGTCTAAAATATAATTTTAAAACATTTTTTTTAAAACTTTAAATAATTATAAAAAAGTAGAGCACTATAGTTGCTCATTTATAATTTTTTCAATATTTTGCTCATTTATAATTATAACTTCTACGGAATATGCATGTTCTTATAAAAATATAATTATAACAAATTATGAATTAGAATAAAATAATTTATATTAAAATATTAATTAATTAAAAAAAATATGAGAATAGAAGAAATAATTAAAATAATTCATGAGTTCAATTAATTTGGGGAACTTATTATGTTTAGTGATGAAGTTCAACTTTAAATATTAAAATGGTAAAAATATTCTGCTCCTGTCGCTTGATAGCTTTTATTTATTTATTTTTTTACTTCTGATGTTTATTTTTAAGAATATTATGACTCACTGTTCCATTCCGGAGACTGAATATATTATTTAAAACCCATATTTATACAAATATTTTACTTATTGTTTCATTTTCTGTAACTCCAGCGTTTTTTAAAAACTTTGGAGGAAAGTAATTTAATAAAAAATATTAATGAGCCAAGCCCAGAAATTAATGATTCTTGAGACTAGAGAGACAACCTAAGAGCTTAGTTAATGTTATTCTTCATTCAGAGTATATGGATGTTTTTCAAGGAGGTAAAAACGGGATTTCTGAATGTTTTACCCATTAAGAACTTCTATTTTTCCTGTCACGTGCACTAAACAGTAATCACTGCCTTAATTACTATAACTATAATTAGAAAACTCGTTATAGTTAAAAACAAACAGGGAGTAAGTAAAATAATGGAAGCACTTCTATACTAATAAATTTTTTCCTATTTCTCAAGAAATGCTAAAAGAATAATTTTATGACTTCTGAGGTGATTAGATCATGCAATTTCTCATATATTTATCAATTCAGTTTAAATCTTTTCGATGTTTGAGGGAATGGAAATAAATTGCAAACGGAAAATAGTGTTTTTGAACACCCTATGGTGACAAATGTAGCAATAAATTTTTAACTTGAAACAATTATTTTGGTTACAATTATTACATATAAAAGTAGTAATTTCGTAAACCTATCTTAAATATTTATAGAGATAAGGCCAGTTTAATGAAAAACTATTTTTTTTTGTTTTACGTTTTTTCGCTATAACTTTAATAATATTCGATAAAATTAAGCAGAATTTTTGGATCAATTCAGAATTAATGACAAAATTATTGCTTTAAACTGTGAGAAAAATTCGTTCAAAACTACGCAAGATATAAGTAATTAAAGTAATTCTTTTATACTGCGCATGTGCGAGAAAATTTTGAAATTGTTTTTCCTTAATTTTGTAGTGAATTGTATTTGGCAACTAATGAAACAAAAAACTGATTTGAGTATCTAAAAAGCTTAAAAAGTTTCAAGCAATTTTCTAAATAGTTTTCGTACTTTTTTTAAAAAAAGCTCAAAATAATCAGGGGTTTTCCACTAAATTTGTTTTTTTACTATTAAAAAAGATTTATTGAAGGTGACAATGCCATTATTATCATTCCCTATAAACGAGTCTTTTCTTTTGCATGTCTTTTTTCATTATACAATCATATTTTGGTGTATGAATATTTATTGTAAAGTATTATCATTTGTTATTTAATTTTATTTTATGATACAAATTTATATTTGTAGAAAACCACTTATTATTCTGAGTTTTGTTTTTAAAAGTGCAAAAACTATATAAGAAAATTGCTTGAAACTTTTTCATTTTTTTTAGATATTCAAATCGGACTTTTTTCATTAGTTGCCAAATAAGATTCTCTAAGAAATTATGAAAAAAAAAATTAAATTTTTTTTGAGCAGTATAAAAGAACTACTTTAATTATTTATATATTGCACAGTTTTGGACGAATGTTTTTCAAATTTTATTAAAAAAATTATAATAAATTGTCCTAAATATTTTGTTTAATGCTATTGAACATTTTTAAAGTTACAGCAAAAAAAATGTAAGACAAAAAAGTTAGTTTTTTTTAAATGAAAAATGTCCATATTTCCATTAATATTTAAGCTTGCGCAGTTTTGTGCAATTATTGCTTACAAAAATCAAAATAATTGCGACAAGTTAAAAATTTATTGCTACATTTTTTGGTCGAAGACGTTCACAAACGCTATGTAATTCATTTTCGGTCCCTCTGTGCATTCCTCAAAAACGGAAATGTTATTCTGAAAAAATAATGAGATTGCCATTAAACAAATTTAATTAAAATACACAAAGAAAATGAAAGTTGTACAAAGAAAAATTTATTGCTTTCTTGTTAAAGGAAGGAAAAGTTTCATATAAAAATTAGAAATTGATTATTTACCTATTATTGAATGACAATATGAATTGCATTTCATTATATTTGAAATGAATCGGAGATATAACTTGATTAAAAGCTTCACTTGCTTCAAAAATATACAAATTGGAAATATCAGTTGACATGTTTCAAGTGCTCCAAATCAGACGCCCATTTTCAAGACTTTAAAATTGATTTGAAACATAAAGTGTAAAGTTGTCAACGAAGAAATGGAAAAATAAAAGTGAGACAAATCAGGGACTCCTTTCCACCACTATGGTTTTTCTTGTTCATTTTTTCCCTCTTTTTCTCTCTCGGCTACCGTGGTTTTTCTAGTTTTGCTTCTCACCTTTATTTTTCCATTTTTCGTTACAGTTTACATTTCAAATCACTTTATTTATAACCATTGTCGCTTAATTTCTTTTAATTTACTTCTGACAAGTTTTGAAAATGGGTGCCTGTTTTGGATCGCTTGAAACATGTTGATCGTTCTTTCCAATTTGTATATCTTTGAAGCGAATGAAGCTTTTTAATCAAGGTAATATCTTACCTCTTCAGTTTCTTGGGATTATTTATTAAAGAATCTGATAACTCTTTCATACTTTCCCGGATATCACTTGGCATTCAATAGAATGCCTAGGAAATATGTGAAATATGAATCTTTTCATGCATTGCTAACTAGTTTCAGGCATTCTATGCAATCCCCAGGCATTCTGTAGAATACCGGTAACATATACACGTTATTGCTTGATTTCAGCTCAGTATCTAGTGAAGGGCTTCTAAAATTAAATTCCTCACGTAACAATTAAATGATTTTCATTTTACAGTTGAGTTCAGAAGGGATGGCTGGCACAAGGATGTTGGTAGGAAACACGGGAAACCTTCTCCTCTCTTGGCGGCATCTTCCAAGAAGATCGATATAAATGAATTTCTCATCGGAGTTATTGAGAATTTCAGAGAAGACATGCTCACAGGAATATCAGACTTGAAGGTCCCAGTTCTGGATCCTTTCGTACCAAAGAAACCTTTCAATGTCGATGTTGAAGACAGCAAAGCCAGCTTGCATGGAAACTTTACGGATGTAGTGGTGGAAGGTAAGTCACATGGTTCATATGATTTTCTTCTACATTTGACAAAGAGGTTTGACTTTTTTTATGTAAACACGCATTATTTCTGCAACAGATTAATTTATGAGATCGCTGGCTTATAAAATCGTGCTTGAGAGAGGAGCTTTTATTTTACATGTAGTTATAAAACAATCACCCACACGTAGAAGGAAATAGGATGCAGTGAAAATGGTCCTTTAGGTATGAAAAGTTAATTCCAACCAACCTTCATTTCCGTTTGATACTTTTCGATCGGTTTGTTTGTCGTGGTATAACGCTTTCAATGAAATATAAATGAAAAATTTATATTAACTTTACAGATTGTCCTTGACAGTTGATTGTGTTTTTTGGATTTTTCATTAAAAGCCGTTGTTTAAATGCATCATTTGAACCTAAAGGGAACTTTTTTTTATTTTTACTTTCCTTGAAACTTTTTTAAGCTATCCAGCCTAAGCAAATCTTTGAGATTGCATCATACCAAAATAAACCTGATGGACCATATCATACTCAATCTTACGTAATAGGACTTAATTAAACTTAAGCAAGCTAAGGGTTAACTTATTATACTATTTAAAACAACTTCTATCAAAATCTATTTAACTATATCACATGAGAGGCGCAGAAGCCCAATTTTTGAGTCACATGCAATCATAATAGTTCTCTTAAATACATATAACAAAAGAATTCCTAAATGTGGTAAATATCTGCAAAAAGATGAATTATTTTCCTCTCTTTCTTGTTTTTTAACTTTAAGGAATTTAAAATCGTTGATAATATAAGAAAGTTTTCTTTATTGATCTGAAACATTGAAGGGGTCTTATAAAGACTTTTAATTATTGAGGGACATAAACCTCTCTCCCGTCAACAATGCCCATGCATTGTATAAAGCTTTTCATTACTCGAGCGAATATTTCAGACTACATTTCTTTATACATTTACTAAGATCATCTTATAAAGATGAAAATTCTGAGATTTTTAAAAACATTTCCAGAGTTATTTTAAAATGAACCAAATAAATATAACAGTAATTAATTCTTTTATCGTCCTTCTAGTGTTAAAATAAGGATAATAGTGCGATATTTCTTGACCTTTCTAAGTACTATCGCAATTATTAATAATTTATCCCAGTTATAAGTCATATCGTATTGATGTTTGACATTTACAACTAATGCATGGTGAGTATCAGAAATTAAGATTCAAAGACTATTATGTTTGTTTGCTCAAGGCCATACTTGATTCGCTAACCATATGTATACAGGCTTACTCATGATCTAAATTTAATCTAACAGTGAACATATCAGTTCTAGTGATTTAAGGGATGCTATTAACAGAACAAAAAGTAAGTTAATCGTTTATATTTCGACATTAAGAAACGTGTTCTAGTTGCCATGGCAAGCAAAAGAATAAGATGAAACATATTGAGGAATTTATCTTAGTTGGTACTTGTAAAGTTAGTGGGTTGTAAATAATGTTGCTTTTATTCCATGTAGAGAGACTTTTGAAAGGAAAAAAAAAACAATCTGTCATTTGTTTCATACGAATGGTGTTCTAGGCCAAAATAAAATTAGATATGAAGCATCATTAGCAGCTTTGTCTTCAGAAATTGGATTTTGTGGTTGTAAGTAATGGTAAAATGCCTTTGAGATCATTCAACAAAATGTAATAATTGTTTTTAAATAAAAGCAACGTTTGTTTCAAATTTTTACACCAAAAGGCTGTCCTCTCCTTTTTGTTGGTTTGTTATTCGAAACATAATTTACTGAAAGTGTTGAATCTGATCCAATTTAGTGCTGATTTAAGCATTCATCTGTTAGTCTTATAGAAACGTATATATAGACCTTTATCCCTAGAATGACGAAAGGGGCCCGAATGGCCTTTGATGCCTTTTGATCGGTATCCCATAATTCTAGGCAGTTTTGAGTATAAGGTACCCTTTGGAATATACAAGTTTATCCTACTTTCATTAAACAAAATTGAAAGCTTCAACATACCTATTATTATTATTTATAGAAAAAAATAAACTTAGTTATTTAAGAAACTAACTATCTAATTACCTAAACAAACAATATGATAGTGTGATACTTGTTAGGCTTCCTAATAAGCCTTCCTTACCAATCCGTTACCTGCCACACAAGTGATACAAAATCAGAATTATTGTGAATGATTACAGCACCCTCTGTTGGCCAAGCAGAAATTCACAACACACGAATAATTGAAAGGCTCGTGTTCCATTTAATCAAATATTTTAGTTAATCAAATCGAATAAAATACCACTGAAATTCCGATGATCAAGTCTATAATGTGTATGTGTTCCTATTAAATTATTTATTATTATATTTTTGGATGTCTAATTGATTTACACACAAATAATATGGTAATGGTGAAACTGGCCCCTTCAGGTCTTCTAGGTATACATCAATGCTCAATCTATTTAGTGTTAAATGTTTTCATTGATTGTATGGTTATAATAGAGATAAAAGCTAAGATCTAAGTTAAAAAAATATGTCTAACTTATAAAAATATTAGTAGTTCAGATTTTAAATATAATTGGGATTTATTAAAAGCTAAATTGAAAGACACTAATAATTTTTAAACGTGATAAATCCTATTTTAAAGCGAGTATAACCTTTCGTACATTAGCATCGTCCAGATATTACCAGAAGTAAGGACTAAGTGTGGAAGACGTTTCAACCACGGTTTACACAGAGGCAAGGCACGCGCTGAACATTTGTCCCCTCGCCAAATGCGATAAAATCGTACATTTAGCGAATGAAATTGTGTTTCGGCAAAAGTATTGCCAAATGATTTTTCCACTGGAAAGAAAAATATACATTTAACTCGTTCTTCAATATTATGCCAAAAGGAATTTTTCAAACAAATAATATTTTGATTCGATTAGAGTAATTTTCCGTAGATGTGCCGCTAACCAATTAGAATTAAGTCCAAATAATATAAGCCTGAAGCGAACTACCGTAAAATAGTTTTCTACAGTAAAAAAAATAATCATAATTTTTTTTTGAGATTTGCATTTGGCGAATACTTTTGATTTTTGGCAAATTTACAGGCTAATATTTTAAAATCCTTAGCTCGGGCCACGTAGAGGATATGTGACTGTCTGTTTAAATATAGTGAGGCAGCTTTAAAGGTTATATTTAAGAAACTGATCTAGTTCAGTCTTGGTTTGAAAATAAATATATAAAAATTAACAGTTTTATCCTAATGATTGGCACTTACTACCTAAGCTTATGCACTCTTTTTCTTTTGCAAGCATGCAAATCGAATTTGCAGAAAATTTAACAGTTCAGATTGCAGGGACAATAATTTAAATTATGATAGTTGTATACATATTTATATTTTAAACTCAAAAATTCCGTTTTCAAGGGCCGTAAAAATCTCCAAATTATTTGACGTGATTGATACTTAATTGTGGATAGGTACTTTTGATGTCGTGATAATACGTTGTACCGTTGTATCTAATATATTGACACACATAGAGCCGTAATGGCTCAGGGGATAGAGCGTTTGCTTCCTAATGAGGTGAACCGGGTTCGAATCCCAGCGATAGCTGGTCGATACGAAATCCGCACGCGGCTCGTACTGACTACAGTGTTCACTTAAAATATCCTCAGTGGTAGACGGGTCATGGTTCAGAGTCCCCTTGACCGCAGCCTAACCGTGGGTGGTTTACCTCTTCATGTAACGCAAATGCGGATTAGTTCCACCAAAAAGTCCTCCACAATGGCAAAAATTCTCCTAATACTTGATTCAAGAGTTCCTTTGTCCTCTGGATTGCGTTCAAAATTACAAGGCTAAAGAGTTGAACATTTGTAGTCGTAAACCCAAAATGGGTCTGTTGTTCCACGACGGTTATAAAATAAAATATATTACCATAGGAAATGTGGTATTAGGTCCAGAATCAGAATAATTTTATTAACATGCCGAAATGAATATTGCTGGTGATAAGAAATGTTTCCTTTAAGTACGTATTCTTAAATTAGCAAAATCTTTTATATTTTATTGTTCTTTTCTTCTTGATGAACGAAAAGGATTACAATTGTACACTCATTAGATCAATTTATATAAACATTATCACGTATTTCGTCACCTTGTAACGTGATCCTTGAACTTTATAGGGTTCTTGCTAAGTGTATCATATTACTCATATTTTATGAGTTATTCAACTATTCATATTTTAATGTAATTTGAGGTATTGTTGTTGCCAACGGGAGGAAACAAATTCAACCTTTGTTCCCGAGTTCAGATTTCTTTGATTATCTTTACAAAAAGAATATTTCCTGGGGGTACGCTGGGTTTCTAAACCCCTAAAATCCTGTATACATCAAAAGGGAGTAGTGTGAGATAGAAGCTATTTTTGTCAAAGCTTCATAAACGATTTAAAGAACAGTTTGAAAAGAATATATCTATATATATGTGCTTCAAAGTATCGTATAATTTTTTAAAGCCTGAAGCGACATTAAATCGCTTTTTTCGAAGTTTTCTTTCTCAAATAAAACTTACTCAACCCCTCTTGAATGGAGCATTATTTAATTTTATTGGCTGTCTGGAAGAAATAAATTCCATGGATGCTCACCCCCCCCCTTTATCTTGAACAATAAAAAAATAAAGAAATATAAATTCTATCTTGACACGCGACATTTTTTCTCTGTTTCCGTTCAAGATACCGGCTTTATCTACATAAAATAAATGCAGCTATTTCTGGGAGAACTGATGCTCAAGTACGCCAACCGAATATTTAATCATAATTTAGTCAATACCAGGGCGAGAGTGGTTTGGCGCATTTGGCATGCATGGCACAACTAAAGCTTGAACTGCTATGTCAAAGTCTTCCACGTGAAAGGAAGCATTTTTTCGCGTGACCTGATTGGCGAAACTTTTGGAATTTTTTGTTACACTTTTTTTTTGTCTGCTCGTGCTTGGCAATTTCTTACTTCGTGGTTCACCATTATAGCTAGAAACAGCCAAGGCTGTAATTATTTCCTCCCGTCTCCAAATTAAAGGCGTCGTTTGAGATAATGTTTGGCTACTGTGGAAGAATAATGGTAATGAAATAAGAAGTAGTATAGTTAAAGTGGTTAATATTAGGTTAAGTAAGACTTAAAATGTATCTCTTGGAATGAATTAGCAAAAGAACTTCTGATATAATAGTTTTTAACCGAACTTGAAAAAATGTGGAAGGTTTTTCAAATAAACATTGCAGAAAATTATGTAGTTCGGATTAACGAAGGCATTATAATTATCTGAGACTATAGTTTTGTTTCAACATAGCTAATTTCTAAATAATGAACATTAATTCCTTCTCGAGCAGTTTCTCTTTTGAAATAGAACAATAGTTAGTAATATAATACATCAAATAAATTGTAAATAATACTTTTTTTGTAAAGGAAAAAAAAAACTCTACGGAATAAATTAAGACAACAGAAAATTGATTCGTAACTATTTTTTTTTTTATTTTTATTTTTTATATTCGATAAAGTGACGTGAGACTAACTTTCCTCAGTTGAGGAAAAATCTTGATGTTATTGCAAAAGGATTGATGTTCCACATCGTAATCACTGGTTGATAGCATGAAATCGTAGTGCACTTCTTATAAAAATATACTACAGTTTTAGAAAAGCACGCTAGGCTCTTTATTTAAGCATTTCATAACGAAATCTGTGTAAGTTGACCCTTGTAACAATTGTCTTGTGTCAACCCCGGCAACAATTTGAGCAACAATTTGATCCACTGAGGCAAGTCGCCGACTTATAAAAAGAGTAATTTGTTCTTACCAGTTTGGTTTTCGCTAATCAAGCTAAAATTGCCAATTGCTTTTATCTTTTCTTATTTGATCATTAAAATTCACGTTGGACAATTGATCAACTTACAGAGGTGATCAGCTTAGTTAGCAGGCTTTACTTTACACTGTTTTAGTGAAACATACTATTATTTTTTGGTAAAGTATTCTACTATCTGCTTTAGAAAAGTATGCTTGCTCTTCTTTAGAGTTGGGTACTGATTTGGTGACTCGAATCTCCAACTTGCAAATGATTCGAATCAAAGTGAACTGATTTTATTGATTCGAATCGACTTGCGGGTCACGCCCCCTGTTCACCGACACTCCCCAACCCCTAAGATTGCTATGCAAACCATGCATTCTTCCCTCGCTGCTCATTAAAGGCCATTTGAAGCGTGTTTTCGCTTGAAATTTTAAAAAGATAAATGAATTATTAAAAATTTTGAAACAATATCGTCTTTAAAAATGTAAAATTTACAGTCAATAATAAGTTATTGGGTAATAGTTCGCAATAGGCGATCCCACTCATTTTTGGGGATTCGCGAATAAATTAGAATATATATGTATATAAACCAGGATTCAATCACATAAAGGTAAACAAAAGTTTGGTTACCCAAAGGTGACGTCATTGAAAGAAAAGACTGCAAACCATATTATGGTAACCAGAAATGAGATTTCAACAAAACTGAACAAAAATTATCGCCATAACAAGGGGCCCCAGATTCTACACTAGAGTCAGTTATTGGAATAAAGAATGTTAATAAATGACATTGACTGGAAAAACTAACAGAAAAAAACTAACAGAATCATGCTTTCAAAAAACAGCATATATGATGACAAATATCATTTGCATTCTTTCAATATTACGTCCTTCATAACTGTCATCAACGCTTTCTTCTGATCCTCAAGCACACTTTTTTTATAATACATAAAATGTGTAACAGCAGGACTAATACTTATTTTTTCGGAGAATTAAAATAGAAACGAATTAAATTATTGTTATTGAACAAGCATAAGCACATTTAAGCATAATGTAGAACACTTTGTTTGTTGATTTGAACTATTCGCTTTTTACCTTTGAGTTCTGCCCAACTTATAGCCCAGTTTGTTTCAGCTTTGATGCTTATGAAAGTTCAGACACTTGATATTTTGTATATGTATATATAATATTATACTCTTTTTTAAGAAGCACACTACAATCCTTATAGTTCAGATAGCAGGTCTTGTAAAGAAGTAAAGTATGACATACTATTTTAGTAAAAATATACTATGATGAACTATTTTATTTTTTTTCTTAAAACTTTCATTTATTTATGTTGCATGGAATTTTATTAAAATAAACTATTACTGTACTGCTAATAGTAACGTAGAAACCAGAAACCACGAGCAACAAAATTTTCTTTTATGTATTAATGTTGTGAAAAAAAAATTCATATGCACTTTTTATCGTAATCCATTGATATTAAGCCCAAGTGTCACATTTTTACTCAAAATTAAAAAAAGAAAAATTAGTAAATAGAAACTGATTGCTAGTTTATTACACTTTTCGGTTTATTTTGTTAGTCTGAACAAATTTAAGTCAATTTTATTTGTTTTAATAAATAAAATTGATAATAATAAATAAATAACGCATGGTAACAAGAAACAACTCGGATACTTGCATACCTATAATTTTAATGACTATTAAAATATCACAATTAAATTCTAAAATAAATACTACAAATTTATAAAAAAAAATTAAATTTACCATGTTTGACCTTTATGCAAAGCTGCAAAAGTATCACAAAATTCTTTGTTCACAACACACTAGCTGATTTTTTGTACCACGTTCCTTGTCCAAGGAATTTTTAGGGATGACAAAGTATTATGTGCCTTAGCTTAAATCATTGTCTCTAAGATGGACCAAGTAAAAAATTCACAATATTCGAGTCTTATGAATAGGGTGGTCATTCTTGTTTTGTAATGAAGTCAGAACTTTGCAGCGTTGTAAGTGCTTTTAAAACTTTAATGATAGATAAAAATATGTGGTTTGAAGCTGTATTTTTCAACCTGTATTAAGTGAATTGGATTTAAAATGTTTTTATTTCTGATTTAATATTTATAAGAGAACAGTTAAAAATGTACTAAACAGTAATTTTGCTTAACGGAGACACATCAAAAAATTTTCTTCGTGCACATTGAGTTTATATCAAAATTTGAGAGATATTATTTAAATTAGTTCAATCCTTCACTCCCTTTTGTCTCTCTCTCTTTGATTTATTTTTCTTTCTTCTTCTTTCTCTTTGTTCTTTTTATCACTGATCATCATTCCGATTTATTTTTATAATTTTTTGTCCATCACTTTCATTTATCTTTTATATCCTTGATAATCATTATCTCTGATAATCATTATGATTTATTTTCGTTCTTATATTTCTCATCTTCGTCTTCCTTTTTCTCAACTCTTTGATTTCTTCTCATACTATTTCGCTCTCTCTGTTTTTTTTCCTTCTTCAAATCTCTCATCATCACTTTAATTTGTTTTTTGTTCTTCTTACCTTTCTCATCACTTTAATTTAACGCTGTTCTTCTTATTTTTCTCGTATCACCTTCAACAGAACTAAACTAAACTCAGCGGCGCGACAGCCCATGAGGGCCAAGGCCTACTGTACCCATCTCAGTTTTCTTGACCTTGGGCTCTGTGGTGCAGGAGCAGATGTTCCGGTCAGGTGGTCAGCCGAACGCGGAACCTCCAGTGTTTAGTCCCCAAGCATGCTTGGTACTCATTTATCGACCCACTGAAGGGATAAAAGGCTGAGTCAACCTTGCCCGGCCCCAGGATCGAAACAGGGACTTGTGGCACGACAGCACGAAGCGCTACCGCTCAGTCACCAGGCGTCCATCTTTAACAGAAGGCAGGATAAAACGACAGTGACGGTAAAAACCTACATGATACAAATCCATTTACTCTAATTATTGAGGAAAACATAAGGTTAAAAGAATAAAAACTTGAAACTATTAGCAAAAAATTAGTGCTTTCTAAGTATTTGATTCCAATGTGAAATGAAAGGATTTGTGTTTTTGATGATGTGAAAAGTCTCCCAGAAATCCAGATCAATATATGAAATATATTTGAGACTAATATTGGCTGAAGAAAAATCGAACTTTTCACCTTTAGCTCATCAGTGTTTTATAATGTATCATATGAAATATCTCCCAGAAATCCAAATCAGTATATGAAATATATTTGTGACTTATATTGCTTGAAGAAAAATTGTACCTGTAACCTTCAGCCCATCAGTCTTTTATGATGTATGAACGTTCCTGACATAGTTCCTGGCATAGTACCTGTTTTTACAATCTCTGCCACATAACTTGGCTGGTTGAAAGTGTGCCATGTGTCATTAAAACCCGTCTAGGGTTTAATAAAATATTATTGTTATTGTTTTCACTTAATTAGGGTAAACCAACGAGTGAGGGAACACTATCCAGTGAAGGAACATTTCATATATATTGATTAAAAATTAGAATTTGAAAGTTTTTCTTTAGATTGATTGGTAACAATAGCTTACTGCCAAACAATAGGAAGTCATCTAGCAATGTTTTGGATTGCCTGGTCAAATAGACTTCTCTGGAAAAATTTTTGAATTTGTTATTATCTCTGCAACACCTTATTTCGATGAAAAAATTATAAGGTGAGTGTTTGTATCTATATGTTTGAAGTGGAATTAATTGCATGTAATAGTCTTATTTTTCTCACTGTGAAAAAGAGAAATCAAAATATAGTTATTGAAGTTACGTTTCATTATTTTTAAAGCACCATAGCATAATCAAGTACTGAGATAAGGGGGTGTTTATTCACTGGATCACTAAACGATGAAAAACCAGTGAAGGAACAAGTATTCCTTTACTGTTTTTTTCCCCCAGTTAATGAAAATAAAAGAAATTTTTTAATTTTCTTGTACTTTTAGTCATATTATGCATCAAAATTCTGTTTAAAAGACAAAAAACAACTTCTAATCAGTGAAGGAACAGGCATGTTCCTTCACTGGATCACCAAACGATGAAAAACCAGTGAAAGAATAAGTGTTTCTTTACTGGGTTCTTTTCCCAGTTAAGGAAAATAGAAGAAATTTTTTAATTTTATTGTACTTTTAGTCATATTATGCATCAAAATTCTGTTTAAAAGACAAAAAACAACTTCTAACCAGTGAAGAAACAGGCATGTTCCCTCACTGGGAATACTTCCAGTGAATGAGCAGTAATGTGTGAAATATGATTTTACATGACTCTAGGATAAGTAATTCTGCTATATAGAGGACAACCGAAATTTTGTTAAAAATTGAATGAATAATTCCTGAAATAATTTCAGTTCAAAATGTTAATTCAATAGCTTAATTTATGGAAAAATTATAACTTATATTTATTAATGGGGTGTGTAGTTACATCAAATGTTAGGCAACTTAATATAACTATGTTTACAAATCGAAAACTAATTAAATATAATCATAAAAATTTGAATAGAAAATTTTTTCGCTGGCTTTTGCACCAAGAACTCTTAATAAGTTATCATTATAGGATAGCAACGTGGTTATATAATTTATAAAAACTACTTTACTCTGTTAGAATTTAGAAGCAAGCTCCTCAACAAAAAACAGAGTTAAAAAGAAACGATACTCAATTTCTTCAGAAGCTTGAGAGGGAAATCCCTCAAGATATGTTGCAAATTTTTAACGCAGCATTGACTGAAGAGTCCAATATCGAAAATGTCCAAGAGCCTGTACTTTTGTCAATATGGAAGAAGTACGTATTAAAAGAAGACCACTGGGTTAAGTCAAACTTAGGAGCTGAAGCTAGTATTGATAATGAATGCATCTTAGATATCGAATTTGAAATGAGTCCTCATGCTGATCCTCTCTTAGTTGAAAAAAGAAATGATAAGTAAAATCAGTACCTCTAAATATCCTCTAGATATAAGTCAACAAGTGATGGATTTTCCTCAAACTTCGACACCTTTCCCCGTATATTTTCGAGAAAGGCATTCTAGAAATGTTGCTGAAAAATCAGAAGAAGTTTGGAAGAACCATTTACATTGGCCAAATATTGATGATAAAAAGAAAGGTCAAATAAGAAGCAAAACGAATAAATTACCTTTTGCACTAACTTTAGAGAAATTGACGAAAATTTCAAGAGGCTGAAAGATCTAAAAAAAAATAAACAAGAGAATATAGTGAAGAAAAAGAAAGAAAAAATATTTAAAAAAGAAAAAAAGCTTCAAGAAATAAGAGGAAAAAGAGTAAACAAAAAGGCGATAAAATAATAATGATAATAAACAGCATCGGATGACACAATGATTTAGATTTGACTGTCAAATTGAATGATTGAAAGAATGATTTTTTAAAATTTATTTTGTATTTACCATCATTTTAATTTCTAGTTCATGATTCAGAAAAAAGTTAGCATTTTACAAGTACTTGTATGTAATAATTTCATAAATAGTCTTGTTTTTATATATTTGTACGGCTAATAAATTCATAAAGAGCATTAAAAAATAATCGAAATTAAGTGTTCCTTTACTGGGCAATTTTGTGTTCCTTCACTGGTAAGAGCTGTTCCTTCACTTGGTCTTCTTACTACTTGTTATTTGAACCTCCAAAACTTTAAAACAATATTATGTAAGTTCTCTAAAAAAATTTTTCTTCATAATTTGCAATTAGTAACAAATATGCTGACACTGTCATTTAACTAAAATTACGAATTTTGAAATTAATATGATTTTTTAAAAGGCAAGCGAAGCTTAAGTGTTCCTTCACTGGTTAGTTTACCCTATATCACAAAGGATTACTTTCGTCATTTTCTTAGTTTTCATTTTTTCCTGATTATTTCCAATGTATCTTTATCTTTTCTAGGAATGTCAGGTTTTGTCATGGAGTATATGAATGCAGACATCCAAAACCTGTCTTTACAGTTTCATCTGCGAATTCCGTGGATGAAAGGCTCGGGCAACTATAGCATCGATGGGAAGGTGATCAAAATTGTACCCATCAGAGGAAATGGAGAGTTTTGGGTGGAATCTTACAACCTTAGCCTGGCAGCAAAGGCTTCTCTGGAGATGTCTGAAGGGGACACGCACCTTCAATTATCAAAGTATATCGATTACATTCTGCAATAGTAGTTTTGTGAAATTTTACAAACACCATCTCTTTTGTAAGGAAACAAAAAACGTTAATATATCATGTTTCTTTAAAGGGAACTGTTAAATTTTTCATGAAAATGACATTAATTTTCTACATTTTACAACGAATAAAAAAATATTGTACAGAATGCAAGACTAAAAACGAGATACCTTAATAACTTCTGATCTAATAGTTTGATTGTAATGTTCTGAACTTCAATCTTAATGAAACGAAAGCCTAACCTTAAACAGTTCAAAAGTTATTTTGCTTCGTTCTTTTTTTTAAAATTTTGTGCACGGTACAATTTTATGAAATCTTATTCTATTTACGTTAAGATATCCCGTTAGTATACCGGGGAATTTCACGTAAAGTGAGAATTCGTTAGTTTTATACTTTACTGGAAATTTTGTCAGGTTGAAACGCTTCAAAAATATTGTAAAAAAATTCAAACATATTTATTTCGATTGAATTCAGTTTTTTAATACTGGAAGCCAGAAATTAATTTACAGTGTACAGCGTTTTTTTCCCTTTATTTTCACATAGATTTTCAAAATATATAATAACGGCAGTCTTATTGAAACATCTTTTATAGATATCGTAGATGGTTTTAGAATTTGAATTCTGAATACAAGTAAAACAAATGTACTGAAATTTTCAGATTTTATAGCTTCTTGAGTGTAAATAAATTTTATTTAGGAAATAAAAACAATGACCAGAGTAAAAATAATAAAACTAAGATAAAATTGGAAAATATAGTTATATATTATTAAATATCATAATTATTAACATCAATGTATTGAAATTCGTTAATTGGGTACTTGCACTTTAAGAAGAAGAAGAAGACCTCCCATGCCCACACATGTGAGCAATGACGTCAGCACAAGCTAATCTTTATCAGCGAAATGGCGTATTGAAATTGAACTAAGTTTCTCCACATAAGTTAGAATGTTAATTAACGATAAGTTAATTAAATACGGAGCCGTATCTCACATGGAATTAGTTGAAATATAATTCTTTTTTGTCTAATTATTTTACTTAACTTAGAATTATTATTTGCTAATGCATTTAATTATAACCGTGATATATTTTCGTTTTGTGAACCTGGCAACTTCGATGTTTAATTAGTTTGTTTCTATTCCACATGGCTTCGTGCCTGTCTTTGTATTAAGTCACTGTGTAAATATATAGTGAAAGAATTGACATTTTTAAGAAAGAGTCTTTGCGAAAGAATTTAGAAAGTGTCACTTAAGAGAATTGATACTAGATGGGCTTGGCTTACTTGAAATAGATTGGAAAGAACAGTTGCCAACGCAAACAAATGCCACATTCGTTTCAATAACCAATCAGAATCGAGATACCCACACTACGTCACTTGCAGTTATCCCATTACAGGCTAGAAAGACTAATGTTCGTGTTGATGACAACTCGGAAAAGCAGTCGCCAACACATAGTCTAGATATGAATGTCCAGTTCTAGTTTAAAAATTAAACTTTGCCTTTAAATGAAGACACTGAAATTGTGCCTTTTTTACATATTGGGAAAATGAGTATTCTTGTAGGTTTTTCATATCCGCACCCTTTTCGAATAGATTAGCTTCATCAACTTGATCAACTTCAACACCAAGAATCATAAATAAAGAGTTGTAAAAGTCTTAAAATCAGGTTAATATAAGCATTAATAAAATAGCAGCACAACGATATCAAATAAAGGAAACAGACGAGACGACTTTTTTGAAGTTAATAGTTTTTCAGACTGAGTTTTTGTTTTATAGAGGTTGAGTGACCTGTTACGGGAAATTATAATATTTTCCATAATATTAATTTAAAGTATTATGTTCTTTATGATTAAGTTAGTCATAATTAAGACTATTCTTATCAATAAAAATATGTATTTGTTACCTGCTCTTCCAACACAGCTATAAATTATATTAGCGTGAACTATTATATTGAGGCGGAACATTATATATCGTACTATAAACAATATAAGGTGTCATGTTTGCCACGGGTATAGATTATCCCTTCAAATAAGGAGAATTAATCACTGATACTAATACTATCGAGAAATATCTCAGAATGTGACGTAACTACCAGCATGATTATTAAACATCAATTCACTAGTATAAAAGACATTCTAACTACAGAACGCAATGATTGCATTGACCTTTCGTTTTAGTAGCATCTAAGACCTGTCCGATCAAACTGTAATGGCGGCCATTTGCGTTTGAAACCGACTGGCCGAAGCATGTTTTGCAAGTAGGGGTCTAATTTTACTAAGCTCTACTGTCCTTAAGGGTCCTTCGGGTTTAATTACTAGCGGAGGCTGGTGATGTTAATTATCGAATCGAGATAAGTAATCTTAAAAACAGCGAGCTTTTTGATAGATAGATGAAGATTGGCATGTCGACAAAATTAAACTGAAAAGGTAAGAATTGGAACAAATTAACGAAAGATGTAGCTGCCCAGGCTAAACAAGATCGGTTTAGTCATGCAAAATAAAAAAGATGTTCTTATCTATAAAGATAAAATTGGTAGAAACAATTTGATGAATGTGTAACCTGATATCACAAAATTGCGATAATTTTTTTTTTAAAAAAATTAAACCGATTTGACAATTTTAAAATAATTATTTTTACTTTGGCGAACGAGATTCAAAAACCGCATTTAAATATGAAGCTTTTGCATTTGGTTCAGACACAGTAAGTTACTTAATACAGTTTTTAAGTTTTTTTCCCTCCTGAGATAAAATAGCAAATTATGCAGTCGAGATCTTTATAATTCTAAAGATATAAATATCCAGATTAAACAACTTTAAAATGTTAAAAGTTGTAGCATACGTTGGTACTTCAAATATTCATTGTAGTAAATTATAATCATTAGTGTTGTCATAAGATAGAAATATTCAAAAAAGTATTTTAAATCAGCAATTGGGAAATCTAAGAAAAGTTTTATTTCATTGAAATAAAATAAAAGAATAAATTAAAAAAAAAAAAAAAAAAAAAAAAAAAAAAAAAAAACAAACAAACAAAAAAACAAATTTTGGAATAACAAAATCAAGTACATCTATTTTCAAGAAGAAGTAGAAATGAAAAATTGCTCGGCAATGAGAATTATTCTCAAATAAGTTAGAAAATTATTTTCTTTTTCAAAGCCCAAGTGATTTATTGTTAAATTTTAAGTAACTTACCATAATTGACTCAATTAAATTTTGAGAAATTGCATTATGCAAATATTGGCTGAAAGAGGTAAATAATGACGTGATTATACATCTACGATAATGGAATTAATTTAAACTTTTCGTTTATGTTCCATAAATGCAAATGTAAAAAAGAGAAATTTTACCTTATCGTTTTGCGAGAATCAACAGATGTTTAGCCTAGAGATTTAGTTTTTACTAATAGGATGTTACGTATTTTTTTTAATCTCTAATTATATTTGCATATTTTGAATTACATTTTTCAAAAACTCTCGAGTTTCTTTGCCTAAATTGGAATGATTTACGTGCTTGAAGGGCTTGTTGTAATTTTGTAATAATCTACAAAAATATAATAAATTAATTAATACAGATGAAGGGCATATTGTAAAATTGCTATAAGTCACAAAAATAGTGATCTGATAAAATAATAAATAAAAGCTCCTGGTGAGATTGATATAAACTACATAAAGATATAACTGTAAGATAAAACATTGTGATTAAGCCACAGAAATCATAATGATATGATAAAATAGTTTATACATGTGAAGGGCTTATTGTAAAATTGCGATAAGCCGAAAAAAAAGCTATGTGATAAAACAATTTAAATGTTTAATGTTATATGTTATGTGTTTAGTGTAATATGTTATGTGTTAATTATGTACGAGATTGGAATAAGCTGCATGTATATATAATTGTAAGATAAAACAATTAATGCATGTGAAGGTTTTATTGTGTTAAATTATGATAAGCCACAAAAAGATATAGACATATGATTGAATAATTTATGCAATTGAAGGGCTTTTTGTGAGATTGTGATAAATCACAAAAAGTTATAATGATATTATAAAATAATTTATGCATTTGAAGATGAGATTGGAGTACATTACATGACAGTAAAATATAAAACAATTTATGCATATGAAGAGTTAAGGAATTAGCCACAAAAGATATAGTGATATGTTATAATAATTTATGTGTTTTAAAGGCTTATTTTCAGGTATTTGAATTTTTTTTCTTTTCCGTCCAGGGACTTTGATGTATTGATTGATTTTGAAAAAGTCGAGATGTATTTAGAGAACTTCCTTGGGGGTGGAAAGTGGACAGAAGTCTTGCTGAAAATTCTTAATGACGTCAGCAAAGATGTGTTTAAAAAATTTCTACCGCTTCTAAAGGTATTGTGTTGATTTTATATGAAAATATTGTTTAACATTTTTTTTAAATATAAGTTTTTTTTTAATTTTATATGCTTTAATTTTCATGTGGGAATTTTTATTTTTATAACAGGAAATATTCGAACGGCTTTACGTTTTTTAAAAAGGCTACTTTTGTTCAAAATACTTCGGATTTCAGGTAGGCGATATACACTACCCTACTATAATGGAAGATACATTTTCAGTTTTTGATATTTTTATTTCTATTTTTTTAATTTCTAATTTCTATTTTGTAAAATTTAGAAGCTTTTAGTTAATTCGATTTTACATGCTTTGCAATAAAGTTTAAAGTTTTCAGAGGTTTGAGAGACCAACAATAAATTACAAAGAAAAAAAAAAGTATTTTTGAAAACTCTGTACCAGAAAATCAAGCAATAAGCTTGTAGCTTGTATCGATGATTTTGGTTATTATTTGCAATGAGTGCATGAAGTTTCGTCAATTTAGCATAAATATTTATGCAGATAAGAACATTTTTATAAAAAAAGAATTTTTTTGTTTTATGTTTTTTTGTATTATTTTGTACTTTAATTATATTCAATAAAATTCTTGGCGCAATTTAAAATTAATTACGAAATTATTGTTTTAAATTTTTAAAAAAAAATTGTACAAAAATCTGAAAGATATAAGTTTTTAAAAAAGTTCTTTTATACTGCACATGCGCGGAAAAAATTTAAAATTATTTTTTCATAATTTTGTAGTGAATCGTATTTTTCAACTATTGAAAAGAATCTGATTTAAATATTTTAAAAATGCAAAAAAGATTCAAGCAATTTTCTAAGTAGTTTACATATTTATTAAAAAAAGCTAAAAAAATCAGGGATTTCTCACAAATTTTATTATGTAATATTGCAAATTACCCTACCCTATAATGATTGGACAGCAAGAACAAAATTAAATATGTGGCCCTTATCATTTAGAACTTTCTTTTGAAAAGTGCAAAAATTTCAAATGCTATACAAATACTATTTAAAACTTCTTACGTTTTTAAGATATTTAAATCAATTTTTTTCCATTAGTTGTCAAAAATGATTCATTATAAAATTATAGAAAAACAATTTTGAATTTTTTCCGCGCATGCGCAGTAAAAAAACTACTATAAATACTCATAACTTTAAAACAACAGTTTGGTAATTTATTACTCCAAATTGTAATTTGTTGCCAATTGCTCCAAAAATTTTGTTTAAATTTACTGCATATTTTTAGCAAAAAAACATGAAACGAAAAAACTTATTTTCTATAAAAATGTTCATATCCCATAAATATTTAAGCAAGATTTACGAAATTTTATGCAATCATTGCAAATAACAACCAAAGTAATTGATACAAGTTACAAGCTTATTGCTTGAATTTTTGGCACAGGGTGTACAAAAATACTTGTGTTCTTTTGTAATTTATTGTCGGTCTCTAAAACTCCTGAAAGGCTTAGACTTTATTCAAAGTATGAAAAGTTTCATGAAAGAAGCACTTCTAAAATTGCAAAATAGTCCTCTCAGTGATTCTTGAGAAATTAAAAAAAAATTATTGTTTAATTAATACAATGTTTAATGATGTCGAAATCACTAAAAAACAATGATGTCAGAATCCGAAAAGAAATTAACGAATGTTTTTTCTCGAATGGCAGGCACTGAACAAATTAACGAATGTAGAAGTCATAAGAAAAAAGTCGGAATTGCAGTGCATTCCAAACAATTATTTCAAAAGTTGTTTCTGAAAATTGACTACCAGAGTACAAAAATGAATTACATCACGGGATTGTAACTCACTTCTTATTCTTGCCTACTTCAAAACGTATTAAATGTGTTTCTAATTCACATAATATTTTGAAGATTTTTTTAGTCAACTCCTGAAAATAAATGGCCTCACCTTGTACGCAAAAATTAAGATTTAATGTAAAGGTTTTCAATTTGATTACAACTTGAAGTTTACAAATTACAAAATAATCTACATATTGGAAGTTTCAAATTATGTCAATGATCAATTTCAATAACTAATCCATAAATCAGATTTTAGAAATATAACAAACTGTCTAATAAACTGTACTCGAATTATAAAAACAACAAACCGTGATTTGTTATCATGAAGCTCTTAAGTTTTTAAATATCTACACAGCACGATAATTTATTGAAATTAGTCTTCAGAGTAAAATTTATTCGGTACAGCGAAAGAAGTTATGAACAATAGTAAAAAAAATTAACGTAACAAAAAACAGTAAATTAATTAACTTAAAAAAATGCGTTATATAATCCTTCGAATGTTTTGTTGTTTAGTTAAAGAACATATATTAATATATTTATAATTGTACTCAAGAGGGAAATATGATAGTTAAGGCACGAGAAAACATAACTCTTAAGGAACAGAAATTTGTTTTGTTCCGAGAAAGGTATTTAATGTATTCTTAACTACGCCATTTTTTGTGTCATTAACATAAAATATAAAAGAATAACTTACAGGGTATTTCGATATGTACGAAATGTCATCGATATTTATTTATTGTCCTTTGAGCTAACAAATTGTCGTCCGGAGCTCCTTTTTTTTATTCTATCGTATTTTATCTAATGGGATGCACTCTCTCGGGAATTTTAGATCTCTCTCTCTCTCTGTACAGTCTTTTAAAAATCTATTTGAGTATTTCCCTTTTACAAAACAAATTAAATTATCGAAAAAAGAAGAATCATCGATTTTTACATCGATTGAATATCGAAGGAAAAGGAAAACTTCCCCAAAGCTTAGAGCTAAATATTAGAACTAAATATACAGGGTGTTCCGAAATCCTCACCATGAATAATAACGTATATATTGAGGATATTTATATTTATCCATGGTTATTCGAAAATAAACCACAATGGCTGTACCAGCTCAATACTCCAAGAAAAAGACAGCTTTCTTTCAGGATTTTTGAAATATATGTTATTTTTGAACTTTTTTTGGTGATATTTGGTTTAATGTTAATAATATAACTCACCAATACCATCTGAGATTATAAACAGCAGCAGGATATTTGTCAGAAATGACATTTAGGATATCTTTGGTTTCATGGAAATGATATAATGTAGCTATACCATCTGGGATTCGAAGCAACAACAGGACATTTATCAGAAATGACCTTTTGGAGATCTTTGGTTTCATGGAGATGATATAATGTAGCTATACCATCTGGGATTCGAAGCAACAACAGGACATTTATCAGAAATGACCTTTTGGAGATCTTTGGTTTCATGGAGATGATATAATGTAGCTATACCATCTGGGATTCGAAGCAACAACAGGACATTTATCAGAAATGACCTTTTCGAGATCTTTGGATTCATGGAAATGATATAATGTAGCTATACCATCTGGGATTCGAAGCAGCAACAGGACATTTATCAGAAATGACCTTTTGGAGATCTTTGGTTTCATGGAGATGGTATAATGTAGCTATACCATCTGGGATTCGAAGCAACAACAGGACATTTATCAGAAATGACCTTTTGGAGATCTTTGGTTTCATGGAAATGATATAATGTAGATATACCATCTGGGATTCGAAGCAACAACAGGACATTTATCAGAAATGACCTTTTGGAGATCTTTGGTTTCATGGAGATGATATAATGTAGCTTTATCATTTGGGATTCGAAGCAACAACAGGACATTTATCAGAAATGACCTTTTGGAGATCTTTGGTTTCATGGAAATGATATAATGTAGCTATACCATCTGGGATTCGAAGCAGCAACAGGACATTTATCAGAAATGACCTTTTGGAGATCTTTGGTTTCATGGAGATGGTATAATGTAGCTATACCATCTTGGATTCGAAGCAACAACAGGATATTTATCAGAAATGACCTTTTGAAGATCTGAAATTTTATAGAGATGGTTTAGCCTAATAATAAAATCTCGGATTAAAAACAACAACAGCAGGGTATTCAGAAATGAAGTAAAATAAATATGCATATATATTAGGGGTTGCAAATTGATATTTAGATGAAAAAGAAATAAAAGCTAGTTGGATTGTCTGATGAAAATTTGATATGTTTTCAATAATCTCCTCTCATCTCTTCCTCGTTTTCTCCTGCAATGGAGAATTTTTCAAAATTTTCAGATTTTTCATCATGTTTATTTGTGGGTCACGTTAATTTTTTTCCTTCGCTTAAATTTTAACTTTAGTTCCCTAATATGCATATTTATATAATTCATTTTTCGACGAGGTGTGTAAAAATATATAATAAGTGCATTATATAACAGTATGTATATGTTTTTTGATTTTATTAGACTCATAATCGAGCCTGAAAAAGTAGTTTCTTAAAGAAAAGAATAATGGTGCAGTCTCCGCTTCAATTAAAGTAATTTTATCATCATATTTTTATCTCGGGATAATTTTATCATCGTAATTATGTAATTTAAAGGTATACAATAAGCCAATTTGATACATCAATGGCACGTGTCAATTTATTTTAAATTATAATTATGCTACATGTGATAAAACTTAATATGATGGATTTCCAAAAAAATGCGTGCATTATAGTTTTATACTCTTCTTTATCACTTCATTAAATATTTTAACTAGATAAGTAGGTGACTATGGCTTTAAAATTTCCTAAAATAAATCCAAGAAAATTAATAAAACATATAAAATTAAGTTTTTAATCTCAATAGAGGTAACATAATCAGCTATGAGAAAAGATGAACATAAAAGTTAATAGACTTAGGTTGCACAAAGAGGTCAATCTCTTAATCGAAAAAAAAAATGCAGACTACCTTTTGTTCCATCGCGCCTTAAGAATTTATCAGTAGAACTAAATATTCGCCAGCTGAGGTCGAAGTTAATTATGCACCCGGTGAAATAAAAGATATCGATTAACGATGCACAAAACATTCCTGGTAGCTTTCAAAACCACACTTTGCTTTCAAGATATCGATATTTATAGGAGGGGAGTTGTCACATAAAAGTTTTTTTTCCTATTAACCGTTCGAAAATGCATTCAAATTAGCTTCATATTATCCAATAAAATGATATAAAAGTTGGGATCCGATAAGCTATTTACGGAAAACACTTAATGCGTATTGTTTTCAGAATTTTTTTTTTAAATCAAATTAAATTGTGATGATTTAGCTTTTGTTAAGAAAATACTTTGTTTTACCAAGAAAGTGGCGTAAAAGAAAGAGAAATCGTTTACTTAACATTTAAAGATATTAGAAATAATTGTTGTACTGCTTTAGGGTAGAAATAGTATCATTTGTTTTGTATTGTTGTAGGTGACGGTGGTTTGGGGGATAGTATATAAAATGCAGTTTTTATTTTAAATATCTGGATGATTCAAAACTATCTTTCCAACTTTAACATGTTAACATATAAAATAAATGAGATATATAAGTTTTGTTGTATTGATATATTTCACACAAAACGCAACAAAAGAAAACTTTAATTCTATCCAAGAAAGCTACAACTTATTTGAGAGAATGCTAGAAAAGACAACTATGATTTTTTGATATCATCTGCGAAAAGGTGACGCAATTTTTGATTTGAACTAGAGAAAAGCGTAAGTTTAAACCCTAAAATGACAGAAGAACCTCACTAATTCCAAACAAATAATATTTTCTTTTCCTTCAAAAATGTATGCATAAATAAATAAAGGTTTTTGTTTAGTTCCTAGGAAATACTTAATGCAAACTCAGTTAAAAGCAATGGAAATTATCTAATAAAATGTCATAAATCATGGAATAGCAAAGCTAACCAGGTTCCCCGGAAAACTTAAAAAATTGTTCACAAAGTTTTTAAAAGAATACTCGCACTGCTGTTTAAATTATTTATTTTAAAAAAAAATATTTCTGTTAGAGAATCTCTGCCAGGAATTTCTGTTCTCAGAATATTGAATTGTAAAAGTGAAGCAGTGAGTTTACGAATATTACTTCAGGAACTTAACTTTCATTTTTCAATTTTCCCGGAAAGCTGGTTACCTTAGAAATAACAGGATGTAAATATACAGGTAATGAATGATCGCATAAGGAAAGTGAAAATCATGCAGGATTTGTTGTAAATGTCTAGTTTGTAATGAAACCTTAGATAACGTAACTATGTTCACTTGACTGAAATCAACAGGTTTCAACATTCCTCGACTAATAGCTTCGAGAACGTATCATGAATATATACTTTCATGCAGAACTTTCCAGCATGAGTAACCACTCTTACTGAAAGACCAGCAACTTTGAAGTTTTGAGTGTTAACAGAGAAGCAAGAATACGTGAAATATCCAGAAAATTCTATGTGAGAAGACTAAAAGGCATGTCCTTCCAGACATCATAACGAAATTTGTTTCTGATAGGCTGTGCCAGCAAAACACAGACTCTAACTCTTTTACTTGTACTATACCATCGATTACAGTGCTTATTCTGGGCTTGTTGACACGTTAGTTGTACCGTAGATGACTGTAAGCGTGTTGCTTGGAAGGGCCTGATGGCAGGGTTTGAGTTGGAGTCGTACCCAAGGAAGTCTATTCTGAACAATGTATTCTTAAAGCTAGTGGTGGATCCTTAACTGTGTGGGATCTTCTCTCACGAAATGGATTTGAAATTAAACAAATTGTTAAATCATTGTGATTATTTTTAGTTACTTGGAATTATCATATACTAACAAAGTGAAATTACTATGTTTGATACTGGACCTACATTGGTTTCGAATTTTCAGAATGACATTTTGATCGATTTCAACCAATGATTTTAATGACATAGAGTATCTGATAGGAGTCTAATAGAGTATCTGATAGGAGTCTAATCAAACACATGTGAGATATAGTCGAGTTGCTATATAGTTTGTCTAAAGTAAGAACTCCCTTAGCCATTCGTCTGGACCCGTGGCTATTATGGTAACGAGTTATAACTATTTCAAGTATGAATATGGGGTCATTGTTTTAGGACAGTTTTGGCTTGGGTCGGTGAGAAAAAGGGAATCTTTTTCTTCGGTCTGTTGTGTTAGACCTAGATGAAAGAGAGGCTACCCTCCCTGAAATGCGCTATTCATGTTTCAATAGAAGCAGAAGGCTGCAGACTTTGTGGCGGGGAGAGTTCTTATCGTAGACAAACTATACTTCACTGGGTAAGAGGATATTAGCTGTATAATATCTTATGGCGTATATTTATCTGTATATTAAATTGTATATGTATATTAAAATGTATATTCTGCTAATATTTGATACTATTGCAAGTTTTCAGTTATTTTTCGTTCTATGCAATTTTATGAATTTTTAACCCATTTATGTTATTATCTGTTTGTATATAGAAACATTTTATATAAAGTAACAATTGATTTTTAATTCAACTAGAACATTTGCACGAATTTTGAATTCTATACTGGTTAAAATGCTTCAATATGGTATATTGTATATTGAACATTATATATTTTGTTAATATGGGAATGCCATTGTAGGTTAAAGTTGAAAATAAAAATTTAAGTTCCCTTGCATTATTAATTTTAAATAGAGATTCATTCTCTGTATCTATCTACTTCTGTATCTATCTACTACTCTATATCTATCTACCGGGTTATATACCCGGTATTTATACTCATCAAACGTGCCATGAATGATTGCAAAAACAGCAGAAGAAGTAGCTTTCAAAGGCCACTTCTGTTTTTAATGAAGACAAAAGATTTTTTTGAAAAAAGATGTCACCAAATGATCAAAAAATTGGGTTTTAAAGTAGGCTAAAAATTCGATAACCTTTCAAAGTGAAAAATAATTTTATTCATTAAGTAAGATATTAGAGAATATTTCAATCAATATAAAGCCTTTTTAATTTTTGATAACTTATTTGGCCCAAAATTTTGAAATTAAAATTTTATAATTTAAAAAAGGAAATAATTTTTATTAGGCAAACAGAATGAGAAATTGTGTTTCGTAAAAAAATATAATTTAGTTTTTAAAGTCACTGAAAAATGTCACTCTCTAGCAATAATATTTTTAATAATTTCACGCCCAATCAAATACAAAATTACACTTTCTGCGATATGTTTTAAAAAAGTCAAATTTTTAAAATGCTTAGTACGAAAATTTAATTTTGATTTATTTATTTAATGCTCATAATTTCTTCACAGGATGCTTTGAACAATTCTTTACTGAAAGTGATCAACAAACACTTGATGAAACTACCCATCACTTCCATCATACCAGGATCCACAGCTGATGAATACATCGATCAAATTCTTGAGAATGTTCACAATTACGTCAAGAACAACAAATTGGATCCCATGCAATTGCCAGATTACGTATCCACTTTTTCAAAAGAGGTATTTTCTTAAAAAAATAATTTTACTAACAAATTTAAATTTAACACAGTTATGATTAACAGAAAATTATCTTCCATACCACGAATGTTTGTTAAGTTAAAAGTAATCCATCTCATTTCATAATGTATGGAAGTCGTGACAGCTTGCTGATGGGTTGAAGAACATTGAATATTTTATGAGTTTATGATTCTTTTTAGGCTTAACAAAATATTAAAAAGGATACAAATATATTCAACACGTAAAAATTTGAAACGTTAGAGATGTTTTTAATTTTTTCAAAAAAATTATTATTATTTTTAAGTCATAAAAGCAACTTAAACTTTTGTTTTCTTAAGTGATTAAAAATTGGCAGGGTTTCTCTCAAAGACTATTTTTATTTAAGTATTTTTAGAATCCTTAGCAAAAATTGAAAAAAATTATGCACATTTAAGTGAAGAAAAAACAAAAGCGCTATCGAAATAAGATAAATCACATTAGAGAATGTGCATATAATCAACTTAAGAAAATTAATTGAAAGCTGAACCTTGCAGGAATTTTTAATAATAACCATTCAACTCCTATCTGTTTCTTAAAGCAATCAATCCGATTTTCCTGCACTGTATTTCGATCGTACTTCTGCTTTTTCATATCTTAAATATCTCCAATGTGTGCACCTTTTTTCCCTCCGTTTTTTAAAAAAAATGATTCTACAGATATATGTTAAATGCGCGGTCTTTACGGTACACTCTGTATTTATCTAAATTAGAGCGTTAGATAAGAATTCGTTTATTTTTTCACCTCATTTTTATCTCCTTGATCCTTTTTGTGTCTTTATTTTCCATTTTTAACATGAGATATCTTAAAACATTTTTAAATATTATTAAATGAAACCTGAAATTTTATGTATTTTACGCTCATTATTTTTCAGAAAACTTATAAATAATTTTAAATTTCACATGATGATTTTCTCTTAATGAAATGAAAAGAAAAAATTTGTAATTCTAATTTTAGAGATATTTAAACAGTAATTTTGAATATTTTTGAGCGAAAATTTACGTATGAGCACTTTTATTAAAACTCACTAAAATTAATTAACATTGAAGCATTATATTATCAGCACTGTCAACTATCTACGGTTAATGGGAAAATATATTCTTGTGGCAGATAAATTTATATTTTAGTGTATTATTCTTTGCTTTGTAAATTTGATTTGAAGTTATTTTCCATACTACTACATGTAAATGATTCAAAAGTTTATATCCAACTCCACTTTGTTCAAGCTCTCTCGTATTAAGGCTTATAAAATGTTTGCAAAAATTATATCAACTTATTAAACTTTTGAAAGATTTAGTACTTAATCGTCCATCACTCTATAAAATATTGAGCAAAAAGCGAAGTAGTTGGCAGCTCTGTATTCTCAGTTATTTCGCAAATTAGGTATATCAAATTTTTGAATTCAAAAAATTACTTTACGTTTGTTAAAAAATTTTTTACATTTCTTTGCTTAATTGAAATTTAGTTTTAAAATTTTCATAAAAAATTGGAAAATAAGCATTTTTAATTATACATTTTGTTAAATTTTTTATCACTTTTGGCAAAATTTTCTTATTGCAAGTTAGAGCATGAACTTTTTTTATATTTAAAACAAGCTGAATTGTTTTATAGCGAACTATAAGGCTTCCTCATACCTAAAAAAATATTAATTTCTTAAAATTATAAAATTGCTTTTAAATTAGAAGATTTTGAGACATATTGTATTTAAAAACGAAGCATTACACATGATTTAAAAAAAAATCAAAATCCCTTTAAACAAACATCGAAGCTTTAATCTATGATTACTGATTGTTCAGACATATTTAAAATAATTTGATTTCTTAACAGCTTAATTTCGATTATTTTACTTCCTAAAAATACACGTTGACTAATTCGTATTCTAATAAATCTTTAAAAGTGCAAAGAGTTAATACATTTGTCCCTGTTTGTTACACTTCCGGTATTTTCGTATTAAGTAAAACCATTAAAAACCTCCTAAAAATGTCACGAAGAAAAGAAAGAGATCGATGTATCAAAATATCATATCTTTGTTGACATCGCAATTCGTCGTTGTAGAATATTTATTACTTTTCTGAAAAACGTTATAAAAAGCGAAAAATTCTATTTTCCTTAAAATGTGCGAGACTGCTTTTTGTTCGTTGGTTAAGATTGACTCAGAAGAGATAGAAAAAAAAACATATATACATAGTTACACACTCTTTATGTCAATATCGTTATGAAATGCAATTTTGAAGCTCTTTACCTTGCCGCCGGTATGCAATTTCAACAAAAGGATACGTGATTTTAACAACGTAATATTTTACTCAAGCCATTCAACGTAAATGTTTACATAAATCTGAAATTTATTACAGCGCTATAAAGGCACAGAAAAATCTTTCCAAAGAAATATTTTTGTAACAAAGTATTTATTCAGTCACATAAATATTTGGCAAAGAAATGTAAATTGCATGTCTAGAGAGTGTACGAATTTTATTTTATTCGCAGAATACCTATAAAAGGAAGAAAATTTTTAACTTTCCTTCATTAAGGAAAATATTCTGAATTTCTTTTTTACAGAGGTTGGTGCATGCATTACTACTTCGCGCTACGGCTCCCGCATGGGCTTTCACCCTAATTTTACTGTGTCTCAACACCAAAAATAGGTGCAGCTACTTTACACCAAAGTTCCTCTAAGTTTCTCACTACACCAAGACCAAGAATTTTTTAAAAAACTTAATATCTATAAATTTAAAATTCGGTCATTATGTGATACAGATTACTTTTCAATTAAAAAAAAATTAAACAATGTTCAAAAAATATTAATTATTTTCATAATAAGTGAGCTTTTCTCAGTCTGAAGATCTTTTCCTTTACACTTTCATTGTGGTCCTTTACACTTTACACTTTCACTGCTTTACACTTCATCCTACTCTTTGCTCTAAGAGTTTCCCCGCAGAGCTAAAATTGAAACAAAACTGAAATTCCTTTAAACCTCATTTATTTTATTCTAAAAAATAATAATCGATTGCAATCAATAACAATACTCACTATAGTGACTTATTTATGTTTGCAGACATAAAAATAATAATAATAAAATTAAAATAACAAAATAATAAAAATAATATCGCAAAGGCTCTAAAAGTAGTGCTGCTGGTGACATCTTGTGAAAAATGCCTTAAAGACAAAATTTCATGGACTACAATGCGCTAAAATGTTTATAAATGAGTGACAGGACAAACTGCTATCATATAGAGAAACCTTGTGGAGAGGACGAATTATCTCGTGTCTAGCACACAGCGGTCTTTCCTGGAAAACTAGCTATCTGGTCCGTCTTGATGAAAGAGCTAAGTTAAAAAATTTTGCTAACTAGTATATTTTGTAGTAACGTAGGGTACTGATACTTAGATTTAGATGAATTAAAATAGCTTGAAGAAAAATTTAAAAAAATCATATTAGGATAAATTGAAACAAAAATTGAAGCATTAAATACAATATCAAACTTGACCATTCAATTAAATAAAAGAAAACTCTTTCAATTCATTAAATTAGAGACGTTTAGTTTACCTGGGCGTGGCTGGATGGAGCAGTTGGTTTGTCGTCGGCCTTCTGAGCCCAAGACTGCGGGTTCGACCCCCGGTCCAGACACCGGATTTTCGGGATGCAGAAAATCCTCAGCGGCCATGTCGTATGATTATGCGGCACGTAAAAGATCCTTGGAGTGCCTTATTGGCTCTTGTCATTTCCGGCAAAATTAAATTCCTAGTGCACTTTAGCATCCAAATAGAGTCTCGGTGCTGCCATCTAGTGTGGAAGAAACTAGACGTCCAAATTAACATGACCAACGGTATCTCACCCATTGTGGTGGTCCTGAAAGAGTGGATACCACCTCTGGAGAACGCATTAGGTCTGCTCATCGGCAAGTCTGATTGTGCAGCTCATTAGAAATAAAAAAAAAAGTTAAAAAAAAGTTTACCTGGGCTAGTTAGGCTAAAAATTGGAGAAAAAGAAGGTTTGAAAAAATGTTAAATTTGAAATCAATGAAACCCAGAGGAAGACCCAAACGTAATGGTAAGATAATGTAATAAAATATTAGCCATAAGGATTATCTCGAACTGAAAGTCAGGGAATGGAAACAAAAAGGTTTAAAATATCATTGTTCTGCCTGTCAAAGCCCAGTGCGATCTGTAACACTCTAAAAGTGAAAGATTACCATAAAAGAAGCAAAGTAGAATGCCTTTTCAAAATCCATCTATATGTTTTGTTAGCTATATTTCAAAAACTTATGATTTTTATTTTTATTTTGCATTCAACACAAAATGCGTTTTTAAGGATGATTTTGAACTGGACATTAGTCCAAGATATTTTTGCGCGATATTATTCCAAAAGCGTATGAAAGCGAACATTGCTCAAAATGGTTACTTAAGAAAATGGACAGAAAATGTGTATGTGAGATAATGGATATAGCTCAAAGTTCACAATTAAGAAAATGCGCATGGCTCAAAATGTGTGTTAAAGAAAATGCGCATGGCTCAAAATGTGTGTTAAAGAAAATGAACATGGCTCAAAATGTGTGTTAAAGAAAATGAACATAGCTCAAAATGTGTGTTAAAGAAAGTGAACATGGCTCAAAATGTGTGTTAAAGAAAATGCGCATGGCTTAAAATACGTGTTAAGAAAGTGGACAAAATTAAAAAAAGATGCTTCTTTTCAATGTTGAACCCAGAATTTTGGATAGGGGTGGAAGAGTATATTATAAATGTAAATTTTCAGACTATCTTATAAACTTTCAAAATAAAAGCAAATCAATGTCAGTTTCTTCAAAATCTTCATTTTCCCAAATTATTTTTCTGAAGTTTGAAAGATCTGAACATTTTCAGGATTTGAAAACATTCTAGTGTCTTCAGTGGGAAAAAAAATCTTGCCACGAAGAAAGTTTTTAACGTGTTAAACAATTTTACTTATTTTTACATCTGTTTTTTTTCTAGAAGGAAATACACCTATATGAGAATGCTTTGCTCGTAAGTTTCTAAACCCTTTAGTGGTATTTAAAAATCGAAATTCCTACATTGTAAATTTACTGCTACTATTGCAAATTTATAGGACGCGTGGCAGCCTTGTAAAAAGAACTATTGTTTTTTTATGCCTTTTTTAAAAAAAAAAGACAACGTAAAAAGAATTTAAATGTTTCATGCAAATAGATGACATCACATTAAAAATTTATTTGGATTCATTGGTAAATTCTTTTAAAAAAAAGAACAATATTTAAAAGGTTCAATGTTATGCTTATTTCTACAAACACCCCTTTTGAACAATAGCCATTATATGAAATACGCATTTTGAGCTACACCTATTTTATTAAATGCGTATTTTGAGCTTTTTCCACTTGCTTAAACACGTACTTTGTGCTATGTCCCAAAAGCAAAGTTCACCGAAGTATGTTTGAAGCATCTCTATTTTAGAACTATTTTATCAGCCGCATTTAGAGACCCATTCTATATTAAATCGGCGATAAAAAATAAAAAACTTCGATGATAAATGACAAAACACATAAAATTTACAACCAATATTTTGAGTTTAACTTTATTCTTCCGCGTTTCATCACTCAAATTTTTGATCAAAAAATAAGTTTTTGCATTTTTTAATTTCTCTGGAAAACAATTGTATAACATTTGATTTTTTCCCATATTGATTCTAATTTATATTCGTAAAAATTGCCTCCTGAACTTTTTCTTCTCTAGATCGTGTACGTCAATTTTACGGGTGAGGCAAAACTGCACGACGGTTGGTTAAGCGGAGTATCTACACTCCGTCGGACAGATGAATGCGAGCTAAACACCACTCGGACAACGATATCAGTTTCAGCTCATCTTGGACTCAGTAATCTCAGAGTATCATACAGAGGTATTTAGTTTCATTCTAGCTTTATCCACTAAAAACATGAAATATCTTAATCATAATTTAAAAATGTAATCATTAAAAAATAAAACAAATGATTTTACAGTAATTGTGAGGACGGAGCCTCTTAGTTCATGCATACAGTAATCGCTTGTCTTAATGCAAGCAAAACCTTTCATGAATCTAAATAGATTTTAATATGAAATTAGTTACGCAATTGAAAGATTTTCTGTCCCCACAACTCAGGGTTGAATTAAATGTAACGACAAATTGTTTGATGCATATCGATTAAGAATCACGAAGTCTTTCATGAATAATCGAAATCGAATTGATAAGATATTACACATTAATTAATGCAAAGTTTTAAAGCTCGCGACAGACTTTCTTGTGAATTTAAAACGAACATAAATAATGAAATAAAGGGATAAATTATGAAAATAAGTTTTGAATTACAGTTACAGCCCAAGTGAATTCATTATTTATTCTCTTTTAAGGTTAACATAAGTACTCAGATAGAATTCTAATAATTAATATTTCTCATAAGTGAAATAAAATAACCCATCGTAGATTCATTATAATACTATTCATTTTGGAAATATACACTGGCAATTAGAAAATAAATTTGTGAACGTTAGTTTTATTGAAGGCTTTTCCAACAGCTAGAACATCAACTTTGTTTTTGCGTAAGAAATTTTTTTTTTTTAAAGTTAAAAGCTATTGAAGGCACAGTAATGTTATACGCTCCATAATGTTAAAAGGTGTCATAAAGGAAAACAATGTGAATAATGTACAAATAAATGTGCAGTTGTGGACATAATACAGTTTAGGCTCGATAAACAAGAATTCTCCTCAGTTACAAGGTGTGTTTGGAAAGTAATTTCTCAGAATTTATTGTAAACATGTTCAGGAAAGCTCAGATAGGCTGATATCAGTAAAGGAGCAATTCGTTACAAACCGTCCGGGAATCCAGGATAGTTTTATTTTCTTCAGAATATCCCTTAGAGATAAGCGGTGGCTGGTTGATTTTTACTGTGACTACCAACCACAGTGCTGGTGTAAAATATCTTCAGTGGTAGACGAATCATGAGTTAGAATCCCCTTGCCATCGGGCTAACGGTTTTCGAGGTTTTCTTCATGTAACGTAAATGGGGGTAAATTTCATCAAAAAGTCCTTCATATAGGAAAAAGTTCACATTATATATATTCCTTAATAAACAGCTTTGGAAATTTATATAAAATTTTTTTCTCCTAATTAATAATTTATTTTCATTTTTGTTTTTTCCAGGAAAAGCCAAATTCATGGCCTTGGGTCCATCAATCATAGTAGGTGGTAAAGTGAATACTGTAGAATTCTACTTCCGAATCCGTCAGACGAATAAGAAGGGTGCAAAGCCAGTTTTAGAAGAATTCGAAATAATGGAGTTATCCACCATTTGGATCGAATTGTCCGGTCTTGGTCCTTTGACTTGGGTATTGAAATGGCTCCTGACTGGAATCTCAAAGTTGGTGGAAGACTTCATCGTGAATAAAGTTACTGAAAAAGTACAAGAATACATGCAAGCAGAATTTGAGAAATTATCTTTCCCTGTTTGAAGAATAATACTCATGCGGCATCTGAAAATAATAAACAGAGTAAGGTCTTGTAAAGTACTGAACTTTATGTATGAATCTTTATCTGAAATGCAAAGTAATATACTGAAAAGAAAAAACAGTTTTAAATTTTTGAATAATATTTGCAAAAACTGTAAAATTAAACTGATAAGAAAATAATTGTTTTAGTAAATAATAGTATGCAAGTCTGATACGATAATAACAGCGTTATCACATGATACAATATGAGTGTGGTGTTTGATAGGAGAGTAATTATTTTAACAAAAATTGCGATGCAGATTTAATGTCTGATATGAGAATAATTATTTTAATAAACAAATTATATAAATCCGGTGTTGGATTCGAGAATAATTACTCTCACAAATAGTACAAGTCTAATACAAGAATAATTTTTAACGTATAATATAATACAAGTTGTGTGATAGGAGAATAATTGTTTTAACAAAAATTGTGACATACGTCTGATGTGTGATATGCGAATAATTGTTTTTACAAATAATTTTGCTCATGGACTATTCTCAGCTTTTTTTTACATCAATAATTTTTTATGTAAATAACATGTGATTTTTAGCAAATAGTTTGTAATATTATTTCGATTAAAAGGAAATTTTCAAAAATGTGCTTATTTATTTCTTGTAATTAAGTTTAATGATTATCAGCAAATTGAATTATGGCTGTTTTAGAAAGCTTTACTATCTTACTATGTATGTTTTACCATCTATTTCTTTATTGTTTTAGTTATCTCATTTTAACAAGCACTGAGTAAGCTTAGGGGAAAATCGAACCTAAGAGCATTCTTAAGAAGCGCGAAATTTTTGGCTTTGGCTTAAAAACAAATTATTTTCATATGCATGTATAATTTTTTCTCTCTTAAGGGTCATATAAGACAATTTAAGATCATATAAGACAATATAAGACAATTTTTAATGGAAAATTGCGTTTCAATAACAACTTACTACGACATATCGCATCCGGATAGTCATCAGTTCTTCACGGTTCTAAACTTTAGATTCCCAGTTTTCCATTTTTATCTTTTTCAAGTTGTATTAATATCTCAGGACCATCTTTTTCTTAGTCTCTCACGATAGGGCAGCAAGGTCGAAATATATACATAGGGGAAGAACTCTCACTTTCATAGACTTAATGTAAACCAGTCTCCCCCAAGGTTTCGTGCGGTCCCTGTGTATAAAGGGAAAAACAACATTCAGGAACACGGCAGTAGAAGTTTTTGAACCGGTTTACACCTTCCAACTACTACTGATGTTGGAGAAGAGTAGGAGGCGAAGAAAATTTCCCTTTTTATTTATTTTTGGTTTGCTCTGCATTTTTACACTATTGATAAACAGAACTCTACTAGTAATTAAGATATATCTTTGAGAATACATTGATATTATCCATGTTAATTAAATATGCTAACACATTTTGGCATGGAAAGAAAGAATAAAATGGTGGTTAGGGGGAGGCAGCATACCCAATCATACAGACCAACTACCGGTTCACAGGTGACGTGCCATATGACTGTCACTTTGATTCTTAACACTATATTGCCACAAGGAAGGCATTTTGACTGCTTTTTAATTCAATTAGAAAAACAATGATATATAGACATAATTTCTAAGAATTTTATGCTTTTGTACAGCATAGAATTTTTTTATTGTAAATATTTACTAATAACTTGTTTATAACTGTAAATGGTATAAAAAAAAAACTAAAAATTGACTTTAAACAAATTTTTTCAGGCCCAAACAGATCCAAAACCTTTCGCCATTTTTTTTCTGATTATTAAATCATATTTTTTATTTTTTTTTTTAATTAAGTCTAGGCTTCACTTCTATGCAAGAGCACACGTTTTAGAAAAACGTCATAAACACACAACGTTGCTTGACAATATCTGGTAAAATTTTGTATCTTAAATATTACTTTATGATAATTGTTTTCTGTTTGCATGCCTCTACAAATAGTTTGCCTGAGTAAGAATAATTAGATTTATTCTTTTTGTAAAAAGTTAATATGCATAAAGTAGGGAACTATTACAAATGGTACATTCTTTTAATTTTCACAATCATTTACTTACATTTTCTTCTTAGCTAAACAAATTTTGTTTGAGAACTTAGGAATCATAAGATAACATGTTAATAACTTATTTTAACTCAATGTTAACTTATTTAAATTCACATGTTGATAATTCAATCAAATCAACAAATCAAACAATGGCTCAACAACGTCCAAATGTGATAAATTACATTTTTGATGAGCTATAGTATAAGTAATTGTCGTAATATTCATTTGAGTAATAATTTTTTCACATAATTATAAATATTTGTCTAAACAATTTCATTAAGATCAAAAAAGTCTTTTCAACTTAAGGATCTTCCACTTTATCGAGCAAATTATTTCCAATAAATAATAATTGCCCACATTAGCCCAGATTTCTATTATTCGTAATAAATTTTTAGAGTCTGTTATACTGTCGGCATCCAAATGAGCCAGACATTCTACTTTTATTGTTACAGATTAAGGAAAGAGAAAACAAACCATGTGCACAGAAAGTCAGCGAAACACATGCAGAAAACAATATCATACCCTTCTTTGAATATTTTCTATAAATATTATTTGTAGGATCGAAAACAAGAACCACAACATGGAAAATCAGACATTTTTCCACTCTGCTGCATTATGATGCAGGTTTCCGTATAATGGTAGCTTTCCACGGAATCATATTTTCTTCAAAAGCTACCGCAGCGACGTTATTCCGCCAAGGCCAGAGACCTGAAAGGAGCACTAAATCTTCGCCCATCTAATTTTCAGCCTATTTTGGCGATATTTCGAAATGTGCAATAGATGTAAGAGCAAACTGTTGACTGTAAAATGAATGTTTTCTCTTAGATTTCTAAGAATTTTTTTCTTCTTCTTCCTGGTGGGTTATATCGCTTGAAAACGAAATAAAATATTGCTTTTTATTACAATTGCAGAATATCATTCTGTTGGGCAAATTTTTTTTTCTCTACAAAATCTTTGATTTACGAAACCCTTAGAATAAATGTTTACAGATATCTAAAGACAGATTTATAAACAATGATTTGAAGTCGCGGTGGCGTCTGGTGGTATTTTTAAGTAGAGAGTTACGAAAATATCGAAGAACACAATGGTTTGGTGACTTTCGTTTTAGCATATTTCAGTAATATTCATTCCAAAATGAAATAAAAAATGTTCTTACATCAAGCATAAGCGTATCGACCTATGTGTTTTGTTTCATAATATTTGTCTGGCAGGCATTGTTTTTAACAACAGTTTAGTTATGGAATTATATAAAGAAGTCAGGGCTTGAAATTTACGGTGGTTCGTCAGTTCGAGACCATTGATATTTTAGTCTGAGAACTATAAAACAATTATTCATGGTCCTGTGGGCCAGCCATCGATCTTAAGGGTTTTAAGTTTTTGATTGTCTGTCTCCTATTTTGGTCACGAAATACCATATTTCATTGGGAATTGTAGCTTTCTCTATATCGCAATTTTTTATTTGAATTCACCTTATTAACTTCTGTTACGGACATGTAACTGCCCCACTAAAAATAGTCTGAAGATTTTCTTTACAAAATTCTGAAGAATATCCAAATTTCATTCAAGCCATCATAAAATAATTATTAATGGTCCCGTGGGCCAGCCATCGATCTTAGGGGTTTAAGTTTTTGGTTTCGTATTTTGGTCTGCGTTTTTGTCACAAAATAGCGTATTTCGTCGGAATTGTAGCATTATACACATTCTCTGAATTGTAATTTTTCAATAGAATTTAGTTTATTAACCTAAAATCTATTAGGGACGTGTAACTGCCCCAATAAAAATAATCTGAAGATTTAATTAACAAAATTCTGAAAAAAATCTAAGGGTATTTCCTCCACTCCTTAAGCTACTTTTTCTTCGAATTATGTACTGATATTATTTTCTACTGAGAATCTTCAGAATAAACTAACTCAGTGGCGCGACAGCCCATTAAGAGGGCCAAGGCCGACTGTGCCCATCTCAGTTTTCTTGACCTTGGGCTCTGGGGTGCAAGAGCATATGTTCCGGTCAGGTGGTCAGCCGAACGCAGAACCCCCAGTGTTAGTTCCCAAGCATGCTTGGTACTCATTTTATCGACCCACTGAAGGGATGAAAGGCTGAGTCGGCCTTGTCCGGCCCAAGGATCGAACCAAGGACCTGTGGCACGGCAGCGCGAAGCGCTACCACTCAGCCACCGGGCGTCATCTTCAGAATAAGTTCTCTAAATTTTCTGCAAAATTAGGCTAAAAAAGCAGATCAAGTACTTTCAGAAGTTTTTCAGAAAAATATCTTCTGCAGAAAATCTTCAGAATGAATTTTCTATGAAATATAGGCTTAGAAGGTGGAATAAATTTACGCGAATTTATTTTCTTTATATGATAAGCGAATAATAATAAAAATATTTTAAAATTTTCTAGTAGTTCTCGTCAAATAAATTTTTTATTTATTTGAATTAGAACTAATCTAGATAATAAGTAGTAATATTATTTATTGATTATCTTGATTATAAGTAGTACTGTTAATTAGTTGATAAAAAAATAGTAATAAATAAATTAAAAAAAGTACTTTGATTTTAGCATCTGAATTACGTTTTGAACCATTGGCGAGATTTAGCTGAATAAGTTAAGAGAATTTTAACTTATTAGAATTCCATATTCTTGATTTCATTAATTCTTTGGTAATTTTTTTTACTCTATCAACTATATTGGTAAAAACGAATTACTTAGTTAACGAGAGTACATTGGTCATTTTATTCTCCAGATCTCAAAGGTTTGTGCCATATTTTTATGGATTATTCTTTAATAATCCCTAAAACATACTTAAAACAGTTATTCAGTAGACATAAAACCTAATCGATGTGTCGATATTTTTGTAGAATTTGGCTATTTATCTGTTCTATATACGGTGACCAGCATATCGACCTTGCCATAAATAAATCGAAACTTTAGTAGTTAACTTTAAAATTTATATAAAATATTTAAACTCGGCTGTTTTTCAAACTCTTATTTTTTTCAAAATTTCACGTAGCTTAATAATTATCACTCTGCATTTTTTACTTCTTAACTGATGTAACATTTATTCGAGACAACTAGGTTTATTTTTCTGAATTTGATCAGATTGTGCTTTTGTAAAAATGAGTAAGATAACTTTGCATAATAAATTCTTATTAATATTATTAAATTCTAAAAAATTTTGAACTTTTCAAATATAAGCGATTTTTTCCCCTCTTCGATTTTTATTTGCTCCATTCAGCATCTTAGATCCCCTTCCCGTATCTATGTATTTTTCCACTTACATGTTCGGACCAGCATGTAAATATTCAGAAAAAAATATTACAAATTAATCATGTAAATATTCAGTGCAAAGGAAAATGTAAATATTCAGACAAAGTTACCTTTCTCATTTTATTTCAATTTTATTAATAGGTTTACTATATCTCTTTGCATAAGAAAATAATTAGCGCAAAAGTTTATAACATCGTTTTAACCCTTTGACGTTGATTTTTTTTTAAACATATTTTTTCTTTACTTTTTTTCATTATTTCGTAATTCACTTATTTTTTAGGTCAAAATAAGTGAAAAATGTTATATTTAGCATTTTAATAATTTACTGTTATGAAATACAGCATGAAACATTGGTGTCTTACTGTGCTTTTTACTGAATTTACTGTGCTTTTTTCCATAGCTCAGCGCAATTTCACATTTTTAACTTCTATAGTTTTTGAGTAGCTAAGCAATTAAGCGTAAAGAAAAAAATAACAAAAAAATTCACAAAAAAAATAAATTTTGAAAAAAAATTGTGTTAAATTTATAATCAGATATGGGCGTTTCAAGATGCCAAATTTCAACTCTGTAGTTGCATTCTTTAGGCCTGGAGAGCTGCCCGTATGGTACTTTTTGCATCGAGTATAATAGTTAATAATTTTCGAACTAAATATCGAACATTAATTATTTTCATTTAATTGTGCTCTCTGTACTTTTTCATACAATCCATCGAAATGGCAAGTTTCTAGGCCATATAATTTCTGCGTTGGAAGACAAAATGTAATTTTAAGTTCAATACAGCAACGTCAGTGGTTCGATTTTTTAATATCAGGAGACATTGTAAATATAATTTTTTATCTTCAAATTAATAATCGATGCATTCGTATGTTCATGTAATCAAAAAATTATGTTCCGAGATGTTTAAAGTTTTATTAGGGGATGTATATTGTAGAGTAACATACCCGGCAGGGCTTGCAAAATTTTGTGACTTTTCAAGTTCTGATACCTAGACTATTTAATTTTATTTTATAACCGTCGTTGAACAGCTGACCCAATTTTGGGTTTCCGACTACTAATGTTCAACTCCGTAGCCTTGTAATTTTGAACCCGATCCCGAAGACAAGGGAACTCCTGGATCAAGTATTGGGAGAAATTTTGCCTTGTGGATGACTTTTTGATGGAATTAATCCGAAATTGTGTTACATGGAGAGAAAGACCACAAGAACCTCCCACGGCTAGTTTGACGGTAAAGGGACTCTAACCCATTATCCGTTTACCACTGAGGATATTTCACATCAGCACTGTGGTCGGTGAAAGCTGGATGCGGATTCGTATCGACCTGCCATCGCTGGGATTCAAACCCGGTTCACCTCGTTGGAGGACTAACGCTCTATCCCCTGAACCATCGCGGCTCATACCTAGACTATACAGAACTGCTCATACCTAGACTATACAGAACGGTTCATACATAGACTATACAGAACGGCTCATACCTAAACTATACAGAACGGCTCATACCTACACTATACAGAACGGCTCATACCTAGACTATACAGAACGGCTCATACCTAGACTATACAGAACGGCTCATACCTAGACTATAACAGAACGGCTCATACCTAGACTATACAGAACGGTTCATACATAGACTATACAGAACGGCTCATACCTAAACTATACAGAATGGCTCATACCTACACTATACAGAACGGCTCATACCTAGACTATACAGAACGGCTCATACCTAAACTATACAGAACGGCTCGTACCTAGACTATAACAGTACGGCTCATACCTAGACTATACAGAAAAAAAATAATAACTGCTTTAATGTTTAAAAATACGAAATCATTCTATAAATATCATTAGCTCCAACGGAATATTTTAATGCCAAAATTTTATACCGAAATCTATTTTCAAAAGAAATAGGCGAATCTCGCTTTAGAATAAAGCCATCGACCAGGAAAAAACAGCCGCGAGGGGGCGATTGTTGCGGCGGCATTCGAACATTCGAAATACGGCCCGATAGTCCTTCAGAATTCTCCGCTTCGACGATTGTTCCTCATGCTTCCCCAAAACTTTTACGACGTTTTCATTGGACAGAACAACTCCTTCAAAACTTTACCTTTTCGTTCGAATTATTCACAAATATATTTTTTATTATTGCTAAATTTAATTCGGAAATGGTGAGATAGAAAATTAGATTTTAAGAAATGTGAATATTGTTGAAAATTGTCGTATCGAACTTTTTGTTACAATCAGCCAAATACTCCAAAAATAGCAGTGATTTTGCTGTATATATTTCAAAAAAAAAAAAAAAAAACAACTATTAAAAGACAAGGAGTTGCTGAAAAAAAATTATTCTCGAAAAATATTTTTCACAGCTGTGCTTTTAATAACAATTATTTGGATTTGAGTCTTTGCTGGATAGATTTACCTTAAAGCAGCAAAATTTTTTATATAATTTGGGAATTATTCAAATTGAGAAACGTATCAATCAAGGATATATGCAGTTTGAATTTAATTACATTATTTGTGATTATTTTACATTTTGTGAGTTATAAAAATTGTTTAAAGGATTATAATTTCGGAAAAATTGCAATTTATAATCTCATTTTTTCTGAAGAATTATAGATTCGATGCCAAGTTGCAAAAGAGATTAACACAATGTTTTTATTCGACATGCCAAATATTTTCAAGTTTAGCCTGATAGCGTGCTTCTGTGCTGCACGTAAGTATTATCATGATAATTTTTTATTAACAAAAATGCCATTAAATAAAATTTTTTACTTAAAACAATGGTACTTATCTGTTTAGTAAAAGTAAATTTTTTTTTATTTGAAACAATGGTACTTATCCTTTTAGTAAAAATAATTTTTTTTACTTAAAGCAATGGTACTTATCCGATAAGTAAAAATAATTTTTACTTAATTTTAAGCAATGATTATTATTCGTTAAGTAAAAATAATTTCTTTATTTAAAAAAATTGTACTTATTCGCCTAGTAAAAATAAAATTTTTATTTAAAATAATGGTACTCATCCGCTTAGAAAAAATAAAATTTTCTATTTTAAACAATGGTTTTTATTCACTTAGTAAATATAATTTCTTTATTCAAAACAATGGTACTTATCCGTTTAGGGAAGCCATAAAAAAATTTGCAAACTGTTATTGACGCTAGTTATATAGTATGACGCTAGTAATATATACTACGCTAGTAATATATATTATACGCTAGTAATTTTAATTGTTAATTTGTACTACTGGTTATTGTGGTAACAGTTAATAAGTAGCTAATTTATTAATAAAGTCGGCATCAACGTTTGACCAATATATTGCAATTACAATTTTACGCTTTAATCAATTTTAACATTTAATTTGTAGATAATTTCTATTACATTAATGATATATTTTTCTGTTTTTATTACTTTACAAGTCGATTTTCTGTGTAAAAATATAACAGTATTTACTTTCTTTTTTCGGAGTTTTTAAATAAAATAAAAATTAAAAAGAAAGGTAGGGCATACGGTTTAAGTAACTTCTTAGACATTTTTACAGCATATTAATATTTTATCTCTTGGGAATTTTGTATCCTAATCGAAATGTAAAGAAATAATCAAGAACCTGTAAAATATCCCATTATGATAACTATGCAAGAAATGTAAAAAATTAAATTTAATGATTTTATGCAAAAATTAAAAATGACTAAAAAAGTTAATTTAATTTAATAAATCTTTTCAAAGAAATATTTAATCCCTTTTTTCTAGTTAATTTTATTCTAATTTACATATATTTCTAAGTAAAAATCGCATTTTCTGCTCTTATATAAAAGCTGGGTCTCGCGAGATTCGGTACCTAATATAGATCCTGCCCTCTTCCTCCGAAATAAAGGTAATTAGTTATATTTCAGAAAGAAATGTTGATTATAAAAGTATTCATATATTAGTAAATTGGATTAACGGATTTAATACTTTTGAATATTATTAAATAATTTTTCTGCGTTGATTTACATGTTTACAAGCATTTTTAAAAATTGTTCTACCAAATATTTTTTATGGCTCGTTTGGCGAAAGTTAGCAGATTCCTTTTCATTTTTTTTTTGTTATCACTTTATTTTAATATCCCTAAAGAATTGTTTTACACTTTCAGTGTATAAAAATTTAGCTCGTTTGGCAAATGATACTTGGATACTATTCATGGGTATTATGCTTAAATGGTACACAGACTTTTGTTTAAATGGTACTAATTAGTGTTATACCCTTAATATTTACCGACTTTGCTTGTGCTCATTTCGTTTTACTTGAAGATTTGAAGCTTCATAGTGCTTAAATAATTCGTTTAATATTTTGATCTATTTTGTTATTTGTTCTGTACTTATCGTATTTTTGTTGTCAAACATTTTTGTTGAAAAAATTGCTTTTAAAGTTTAGAATTGCATATAATAAGTGTGAAGGTGTCGCAACAGACTAATAATAATAACGACGGCTGATAATTATAAAAAAAATAATAATAAGATCAATGATCATAAGACTACTGATAATAAGACTAATAATACTAAGATGAATAATAAACCTTAATATTAACAACGGCCATATAATATTCTGAATAATACAATTTCATTTTGTCGACGATTGGTTTTAAATAGAATACATTAGACTGTTTTATCAATTCTTTGAATATTTTAAAAGCAAAGTTTTATATTAATAATTTGAAAATATCTTGTCCTCTTGCTCAAATCATCATTTGTTCTGTGTTTATTGTATTTTCATTCTTTGACATTGACAGGGTTGTTTAAAAATGTAGTTTTTATTTTTTCAATGTGGTTTTTACTTGCATTTTTTATTTTTTTAAATTGATTGTTTTCGGCACTACATTTAGAATGTAAAATATAGTTAAATTTAAATCCCACCAAGATTGATGGGTACCAGCTTGTCTGGGAAGTAAAGGCGGCCTGTTCGCAGTGTTGACCACATTTCCACAATCATGCTGTTGGTGACGAAACTGTGGAGCCGTAACCTCCATGATCTCCCTGACCCACAACGGGCTGTTTCGTGAATGATTTACTTAGTTACTGATGGAATGTTTTAGTTAATTTAGAAAATTTTAAAATAAAAGAATGCTTCTAAATTATTTATATATTAAAAGATTATTCATGTGATATTAAGATTACTTTTTAGAATCTGCGCTGGTCATTTCATTGTAACATATTAATTGTTATGCCAGAATTTGTATTTAGGAAAGAGGGTACCAACTCGTTTCAAGTGGTTCTTCACTCTTTTCTTCTTTTCTCAATTAATTTACTAATTTGTAATTAATTTAATTTCTTGAGATATGAAAACCAAATGAAAAACTGTTTATCGAAGCAGTGAACAGTGGAAAACATTCGATTGAAATCGTAAAACTAAAAAAAATATACGAATGTCACAAGCTTTTATTCACATCCTCTAAAAATTTCAAAATCCGCAATTTTTGATGTTAAAAATTAAATTTGAAAATCGGGTAGGATAAAAGCGAGTTTTTCTTCAAATTCCTACACGACTTATCTTTAATGTGCACGTGACCTATCTCAACAATAGGTAGATGAAATTTTAAATTAGTGATAAAATATTGCAATTACCTTATCCTTATTTTGATTAGTTAAATAAAGGAAACATATAAAAGATTCCTTTAGAAAAATAAATCCTTAAAGGAAATTTTAATACTTGAAAATGATAGAAAATGATTAATCTCTCCATAAATTGACCATCTAAGTTGACATCTAAATTATTACGATGCAAATGGTTAACATGTGTGAGGTTTCAATGCGACAAAAAGGTAATATTGGCTTGAAATAATTTTTTTATGTGCTCTTATGATTTGGTTGTGGAACTAAAATAGTACAGATGTAACTAATGACTAATGAGCCAAAAAAAAGTTACGTGAACATTGCGCCAAAAAAGAGTTAATCTAAACACTATTCCAAAAAAGGCAACATTGACTTAGAATAATCATACTGTTAACACTTATGATTTGATTGTGGAACTTCAAAAGTATCGTGATGATTAATGCGCCAAAAAAGGCAATATTGGCTTGGAATAGTCTTTCTTTGAACCCTTCTAGGTTGAATGTTAAACTAAAAATTTACCTTTTAACTAATAAATTCATAATGATACCAAAACGGCAACGTGGTCTCTAAAGATTTAAACTTAAAACTTCTTATTTTGTTTCAATAAAAGTTTGAAAAGAAATTTTACCGCTATGCCATGAAACTCGATTTGAATAAAGTTATAAATTCTGCAAAAAAAGCTGAGTTATCTTCCTCTGGTTCCAAATAGAAAAGCAAAATAAATTTTTTTTTTTTTTGCGTAAAACTCATAATTGTTATCATCGGTTTGTCAAACTGTTTCTCTTAATGATAAATGAAGGGTGTGGTTTGTATTGCTGCCAAAAATATACTCAAAATGTTTATTTCACACTCTTTTGTTTTGATTCAGGTGTGTTACAAATTTCGGATCTAAGTGCACTAATCGATTTGATCCACTTATTAAAATAACTGAAATTTAAGTGTCAAAACAATTTAGTCAGAGTTTCTTACATTAGCCGTTTACTGCACCCATTGATTTACACCAAAAAAACTAAGAGGGAAATTCGGTGAAAAAATTTACAATATTGCTTCCATTTTTGTCGTTTATGTGCTATGGTGTTATTCTTTAATAATTGAGAGATTTATTCTAGATATAAAAAGCTGTGACTAGTTTAAGAACTTGGACACTTAAGTTTTAAACATTTCAAGAAATGGAATATTAATTGATTTAGGGAGGGAACTGCTCATAAGTAAGAGGTTTTCGAAAAAAGGAAGTTTAACTATTCTAAACAGAAATTTTTTTATTAAAAATTTATACAATAAAGGGAGCTAATTTTTTTTAAAAAAAACTTATACTATTTTATCAATTGTTTTACTTTTTGTTTCATAAATGTGCAGAAATTTTTGGCTTACTTATCTTTCGAAAAAAAATATTTATAATAAAAATAATATTTAATGAAAATATTAGCTAATAAAAGCAATTAACTAATAAATACTTTTTTTTAATAAAATTTTATTCGATTTATAATATTTCGCGAAATGAAAAAGAACTTTTTATTTATGGTGAAGCGTGTTATTTAGATAATCACGTTGTTTTTATGAACCAGAAAATTTTTGCACCTGCTCGCTTCGTTTTACAACTCCTTAGTTTCTTCGCATTAAATGTGACTCAAGGAAAAATTATCCTTCTTTTCCTTCATATGCAAGAATGAACGCTACTGTTTATACATGTGAAACTCTATGGTTGCATTTTTCTGGGCTTTAGAGCGTCTTACAGGGTATTTTTTGCTATAAGAACATTAAAAAATATTCTAACATTCTATTGAATTTTAATTTTTAGACATTTGTACATTCCGCATATTTTCCATATACATCATTGCAATTTTATGTTGTCAATTGTTTTAGTTCTGCGAAGGAAGAAGAACAATTGAACTCTTGAATTAGATGGAGTGTCATCTATGTTTTATTTTAAAGAGAAAAAATCGAGTAACATAAACATATTTTGGACTGATTTGGATTAAGTATGAACGATTTTGGAACTTTTGATTTGTTGGAACAACGAAATATAGTACCTGCCTTATACATTGTTCTTGGTAGCATGATGGTATGCACAAACGGAAAATTACTTATTGAACTTTTCAGAAAAAGGAGAATTATTTACAGATATTTTTTTCAAACAGGGTATGCAACGACTGAACTAAAATGACTAAGCACAGCTTCTAATGTATTTTTAAAAAAATTTTAAATCTGAAAAAAATCTATTAAATCTTTATTATTAAAAACATCATTTGAATTATATTATTTAAATTTGTTAGACAAAAAAAGAACTGTATAATAATGCAAAAAAAAAAGTTTCTTATAAGCATTGATTTAAAAATAATACTAAAGGGAGTAAAGTTTTCAACCAAAGCTATTTTAATGCTATCTAAAATTTCACAAGATAAAATATTATGTAAAACATATTTTAAGGATATATGAGACTTAAAAAATCCTTTTGTTTGGAAGATTTCCTGATACGACATCTAATTCCATTAAAACTTTTTGAAGACAAAACATGGAGAGGATTAGGTATAGGAAATATTATAGTATATCTGAGGATATTATTTTCTTTTGTGCTTGTATGAGACGTTTTCTTAAAAGAATGAAAAAATAAGATTTTTATAAATCCTTAAAAATGGGAAGTTGTTAAAGAAGTTTTTATTTTTTTAATCCTCAACTGCGCATCATTCATATTATATATTATTTTACTCTAATATTGTCGTTGAACAGTCGATTCAGATCGATTTGCGCTTCCTAAATGCGTAACTTGAAAAAAAAAACTGGAATTTTGAACCTGACGCAGAAGACTATGAGACTCCTTGCACAAGCATTGGAATAAACTCGCCAATAAGGAAGTTTTTTAAAAAATTAAATAAATAAATGATACAATAAATCTTCATTAAATATCAATGTAAGTCAAATAGTTGGCTTGTTCTCTACTTCGCGTATTTGTGTTAGCACTGCGGTTTGTGACGTCATGTACACTTGTATCAAGGTCCTGTAAGGTGCTCTGTTCTCTATTTTTCCATTTCATCAGGTCCTTATTGTATGTGACGAAATTTATGTGACAAAAAAACATTTAAGATTTTAAAAAAGAAAAAAAATCTTGCAGCTAATTTATGTGACGTGGCATAACTTTTCATCTCCTAAAGTTCTCGATTTCAGTTCGAAAAATTTCCGGCAGATGACGGTCTATCCCTTCTACCGTTTTCCCCTTTGAGTTTTGATGTCTAAATATTATATTTTGTGATAGAGACATTTCATTGTGGCTGATGGTGAGTACTTTGAAAGTATGGAAATGTGATTTTTACTCACTGAGAAACTTTTTAAAGAAATGAGCTGTGATTTACAATAAAATTTAAAAAACTTACTTCGAGTGCCATCTGCTGAAATATTTTTGAACTAAAACAGGAACCCTGGATTTTTATATGAATTTACTGCAACACATTTTTTTTCTAAACCGTAACTGTTTTTCTGTTATAATTTTTTAAAACAAACCCCTCTTATTTAGGTTATTCTGTGTGTTTTTTTTCTATAACCAGCGATAAATAGCCGATCCAGAATGGATAGCCAACTAATTTTAAACCCAACTCGGTAAACAAGGAATACGCAAGGAAAAATTCGCTTTTATGGAGGACACTTCATTTAATAGTAGCCCACATATGCGTAGCAGGCGGTGATATGATTATCTCGTGATAATTCCAATGGTAAGGAGTTCAAATTCCTGATATGTCTACCATATATTTTATATATATAATTGGGTATATTTTATATTAGCCCTGCTGACGTTGCGATCTGGTAGCAGTAGGGGAGAGTGGGGTCAATTGTAACAGGGTACGATTGTAACAGAGCAAATATTTCGAGTGTCGGGTTCTAGATTCGGTTCCTACGTGGCGCACAAGGTGTATTTAATAAATCTAAATGTACACCCCTGCTGGCAACCATTTTTATGTACTTATGAAAGAGTTATATCACAAAAGATATTTTCACGCTACGTAAGTACTTTTTTTGGTGTTAGAATATTATATTGTAACATAGTAATTTTGTTTAAACAAATAAAAATTATTAACCGAATAAGTAAGTGGACACCTTAATTAACATTTTAAGAAAAAAAAGATTAGTTTTGTTAATTAACTAGCATTGTTTTTAACAAATGAAGCTGAAATGGCGACTTGGGGACGATTGTAACAATAAGTAAAGGGACGACTGTAACAGCTGAAAATAAATAATCTTATGTTTACAAACCATTACTTAACTCTTTAAGAACCACCAATAGTTTCCCATATCATTTATATTATGTTGCATGTGCATTATTTTATTTGTCACCTTTCACAGCATAAATTAAAATTTTTAACCCCTTAAAGTTAAAAGTTTAACCCTTTAGGTCTCTGCTCATTATTATTTTTACTCCTAAAATATCATTACTATTTTGATCAATAAAAAAATATATCACAACTATGATAATATGTATAATTAACTATGTTTTAGTTGAATTTATGAACTGTTACAATTGACCCCGCAAGTGGGGACAATTGTAACAAGTGCGCGACTGTCAAAAATTGTTAATCACTAATATAATAACATTTAAAATAAGGTATTTATTTTTTTTCTAGTAGAGGATAGTCTACTTTACTCGTCTGTCAATTAATACTAATAATATATTGGATTCTTTGTTAGTTAAAAATAGTTAAGCAAAAAATGTTACAATTGACCCCACTCTCCCCTATACAAAATGATAGACTAGTAGTTATTGCTGGGACTAAAACTTCTGTCTCCTCGTGAGGCGGCGAGCACCAAAGTTACTAAAATAAAAAATAATGAAAAAATACGTGAGCATAATGAACGTGACTGAAAACCCCAATCGTAGTGAAAATGAAAAATTTAGTACTTAACAAAAGTCAAAAAGCTGCGATTATACTCGTATTTTTTTAAACTCAAACTTTACTAAACACATCGATTCATGTCATCAAACAATCGATACAATTTTGTTGCATATTAATATTACGCTTTGTTATGTTTAGAGTTTGCTCCCGTGTTAGACTTTACATCAATTACTTATTGCCATTCCTCCTCTTTATTTTTCATAAAATGAATATATGAATTTGGTTCCTAAACTATAAATAAACTCTTCATTCAATTTGATGCAGATCGTATCTTAAAACGCAAATTGAAATGCTATGGAAACAATTCCAATCACTGTCATTACTTGCTTCCGCTTTAAAATGTCATCTTGTATAATCAATACGAGCTGGTTAATTTCTAAACATAAATTCAAATTCTTAAGTGAAATTAGTTAAACAGGAGGTAGAAAAATAAAAATAACCATAACTACATTAATTCAAATTCAAATTGGAACAGCTCACAAGGCAGCTAAAACCAAATTCAAATCATATAAACTAGTAATAATAAAAATTTACTCAAAATTAATTTAAATATAATTTAAATGAAATTTAAATAAAGTAGTGTGTTTACAGAGCAGCACTTCATCAGGGGACACACTGTCTGTAAACTGTCTAGTTAATTTCTACACATGATTTGTATTATTTATTATTAACATTTTTAATATTTTTGCGTTTACATAATATATTTTTTTATGTACAAAACTCTACTTCCATTTATCACTCACTAGTACCTTGATACAATTAATTTAATAGTATACTTATAGAAATATATCTATGTACTTATAGTAGTGTACAGAGTAGTCCATTCAGAGTGGAGTGTGTTAGCGATTAGTAATATATCAGCAGCTACTTTTTAAACAAAATCTGCCATACTCATTTTTCATGTTTATTAACAAACGCCATAATATTATTAAAGATCAGCTTATATATTTCTAAATGCATTAAAGCAAAATTATCATCACACTTCACTATCTTTAAATGTTATAAAACTAGTCAAGTATTAAAACTTTTCGAACTTTTTTTGCCCAAGAATTTGGTATACGTTTACGAGAGATCAGGAACGCCATCAAGATGTAGTTGTACTGTCCAGGATTAGGTTGTTAATTAGTCATATTATTTCGGCACTGTCACAATTCTTTCAACAGTAAAAATGGATTTTTGGAATTTCGAAAAAAGCTAGGTGCCAAACCTTTTTGGACAGTTCTCTGTTTAACACTAGAAAGACGGAAAATTCGTATATACCTATATTGCCTAAAAGCAGTCAAAATGACAGGATTGTGAATGCATAAATAAATTTGTTTAAAATTAATTTTTAACATTTTTTATATTATTTACAGTTATTTAACAAGTTATTAGAAAATATTAACAATAAAAAAAATTATATGTTGTACAAAAAGTCACAAAATTCTAAGAAATCGTGTCATTATAGACATCATTGCTTTTCTAATTGAAATTAAAAGCAGTCAAAATGACTTCCTTAGGCAATCTAGTGTTAATATTTGATAAAGTGATCTTGATAAGGTGTTACTCTTTAAAATAAAGTTCCTTGATTGTGTACCATAATCGAACCTATAAACGAATCGAACCTATGAACGAAAGCAAAACATTATTAAAAATTTTTAAATATAAATACATATTTACAAGAAGTATCTCATATCCTGCCTCCCGATGAACAAAGAAAAAAAATCAAATATTTAAAAAAAGGAAGGGAAACTGTGCTTCACTGAAATCAAGCCAACTGCTGTTAATAGCCAACAAAGCAGCTATGTTTAAAAATAACTTTAAACACATCATATTGCATACCATTTAACAATCCCTGAAAGATAATAGCCTTATTATAATACTAGATATTTCAAAGATGGTAACCCTCAGTTCTGGTACAGTCTGAAACTTAGCATATTCAGCCAAACCCAGGAAACAATATGTGTCCCTGATTTGCTCTGCAATATATGAGTTTCTAGCATTTCTATCTGATCTGTAGTCACAATGCGGGCTGATTAAGTACACAATCATAACTGTAACCATCTCACGTCATTAATGAGCCTTCAATTCCTTCTTTATTAGAACGGAAATCCTTTTCTCGTGCCTTACAAATAGAACATAAGCACGCCTGGCACATCCAAAAGTCTTTTCTGCTTTCATTTGTTCGGAGATTACTTTCAACGCGGGCTATTGTTTCATTCTTTATATCTACTGCATATTCGTGTGATATAAAAACGGTAATTTTAAATATCATTAAAAATAAAGTTTAAAATCACAAGTAATAAAGTTTTTATAAAAACCTGAATGCATTTCGGTGTCGCGTGGCTCACCATCTTCAAGGTTAAATAACAGACATGGTAAAAAATAGATATGATTTAACACGACAGAGGTTACGTCATACTAAAGCAATACATATACAGTTATAGTTAAGACATTAAAATGCCAGAAAATTAAAAAAGTTAATAATTTCCAAATACTTGATAAATGTGGCATAGCAGCAAAGTAGTTTTAACAATAGAATTTTTGTTTTTGGTGATGTATTAGATGGAAGGATGGAGGCTTATTAATGGCGTGAGAAGGTTTCAGCTACGGTGATAAGCTTAACGTGGCTTTTTTCTTCGGTCCCATAAAGTTATCAAAAATAATAGACACTCATTTATTGTCTTTTGCTGAGAGAGTTGGTGGTCCAAGTTGGACTTTTTAGCAGGTTACCAGGGTTTCCATTCAAGTTACCGAATCTTCACGAGAATGGTTTTTAGATAATAGAGTTCCTGTCATGGAATAGCTTATTATTTTCACTGATCCCAGTTTCTAAGAAGACGTGATGAAGAATCTTCAGTATGTCTGTATATGCCAGTGTTAGGCAGTCTCTGAAGGTTACCATTAATAGAAACTAGGATAATATTGATGTCACTATCATCCAGGGATTATTAAGTGGTATGCAACGATATGAATTATAAGTAGTATTTAAACATTGTGGATGCATTGGATATTCATAGTAAAGGCATCATTTTTATATATATATTCAAGCTTCTTTAAATACGAAATACATTTGAGATATTCGTAGGTTGAGCAAGTTATTGCTTGTTAATGTGCATTTGTAAATAGACTTGCTTAGTAGATCATACTGAGAACCGAGCTCAAAATAGCAGAAAATACGTTTTATACTTGCAAGTATGTATCTTAGAAGGAATTAAACTTATAAATGTAAAAAAAATCAATTATTTAAACTTAATTATTTTTTCAAATTTTTTAATTATTGCATAAAAAATATAAATGTAAATTTTTAGCATTTTTCACATATGAAGGGATATTTTTATAATGTTCATGATGTTATAATGCTCTTCCCGTTATGTTCATGAGTCAAAGTCTATTAGACCCAAACAATAATAAGATATTTACTTGCCATTAAACTGTCAAAAAAGGTGACTTGAATGAAGTTCCTTACCTTAATTTTTCACAGTGATTAAAAATTCCAACCGACTAGGGTAAATTTTATTGTAGTTTTACATCGACAATCGTTTTGTAAAGTCATAAGAAGAAAAAGTGATTCTAAAATATTATTTTTTAAAGTGATAACATCGTATTAAATGTTGTCCACTATATTGGACGTTCAGTATCCTCAAGAGCTATCATTCAATATATGGCTAGCTCGAACAACAAACTTATTAGATTGTAGTAAAACTTATTAAGAATTTATTACTAAGATGCGAACTATTAAAAATTAAATTGCTGCGCGAAAGGACGTCATCAAAAATGTAAAAAACCCGTTTCGAATTTTATTTCTCATTTTTCTTTACACGACTTTGTTCTCATAAAACTCCGCGTCATATCGAAATCAAAGAAAATTTTGTAATTTCCTTCGTGTGGCAACGAGAAAAAAAGCAGACGATATACGATAAAAAACAAAGACTTATTATTACATAAATGGCTCTGGAGCAAGTGTTCGTCTTAGTATTTGTCTCCGCAGGAAATAAAATGCGCGAAAAAGAATAAAAATGAGGGGTTTTACTGGAATGTATTACTGGAAGCGGTATTCGAAAACAATCACTCATCAAGAATTTATTGCATTCTTTATAAAGAAATCGTGCTCGTGAAATTGTTCTGTTTTTAACCGAGTGACTTATGAAATTCCCGTCTCAAAAAGCTTTGGCTAATGAGTCGAGACATGCTTAAGAATGAAATATGCCTTCTTTTAATTTTGAAATATTTTATTTTGTTTCTGATTAATTTGTACCGAAAAAGAAATTACCCTTGCTTAAATGATACATAATGCATACGAAATATAATAGAACACATATTTTTAATAGGTTCAAATGCATTGAGAATAAAATTCGGAATGTGTAATATTTGAAAAGACCGAAATCTATTTATTTATATATTTTTGGATATTTCTAACTTATTAATGCTTGAATCACAATTTTTCAATAATATCTTGTACTAGGGGGCAAAGTCCCCTGTTCGCTACCGCTCACCAACCTCAATGATTGCTTCGCAATAATTGCTTTTTCTTGACAGAAAACAGTTTTCCCACTGAAGTTAAAAATATTCGCTTAACATGTACTAAAAGGAATTCTGTTTACTTACGCTCTTGCACCTCTACTTACCACGTCTAACTATTACTATCTATTAGTATTATAAACATTTAGATCTCTTGGTGAACAGAAGTGATTTTTTTAATCATCAATTTTTTAAATAATATTTATATTCTTAATACATTATATTGTTCAAACAAATTTGATGAGTTCTCAACCATAATTTAAAATTTTCGCTAATAATAGCAGTACTGAAAAATAACTTTAAGTTAGGGATACAAAAATATTTATAGGAAAACAATACCGTTACGACTTTTGTTAATTTTATGCTGATGACAGTCTAAACAATAAGGAAATGAAGGGGGGGAAACTGGATCCTACCACCTGATTTTCCGGCCAATAAAAATGAGCCGACAACAATGGAAAACGGTATCAGACCATTATGATTTTATGTTATATAGAGATATTAATTTTAAAAACCCTGAATTCAAATTGAAAATTTCGAAAAAATAATCCAGCTTGTAACATTTTTTTTATTTGAATTTTTTTATTTGAATTTCGTAAAAATTAGGGACGCATCGCAAAAGGCGAAAAAATTAATAAATAAATAAATAAAGTGGTTACACTGTATGATACAAGAATATTCGTACAATTATATTTACTAAAATATTTGCATCATGCGAAAAAATAGTACACTTTACTAAAACTTGTAGATATATTATAAGTTGTACTAAAGCAAATAAATTATGTGTCGAGAAAGTATTAAAGCACTGCCCTGGCCTGAAACAGGCTGTAGTACAGTAGAAGAAGGAGATAGAGCTCTATTTTGAGCAATGGTGGCCAAGGGGATCGAGCGTTTAACTCCCAATGAGATGACCCGGGTTTCGGATTCCAATGAAGGTTGGTATAGTCCATTCCACCTTAAGTTGGCACTGGAGAGAAAGGTAGGAAATGTAATACTCCGCCTTTGAAAAGTAGTTCTTCGCTATTTTGGAATTAATTGCAGTTTAAATGCGCGTACAAATATAAATAAATGTTGCGTAGTAAGAAAAGTATATCTTGAAACATTCATTAGAAGTTTTTCATGTTTAAATGTATTTAACTTATAAATACCTTCTCAGTAAAGCGAATGTACAAAGAAGAAGGAGGTGTTTTAGTTTGGCGCTGAATCAGTTTTCAAGGACAAGGAATTGGCTCATTGGCTATGTTTATACACTGGTCAGTCAGCTTTTGCATTCGCCTTGGCTTTGCTTAAGTGTCCTATCTCTTGTGCAGTTCTTATTTCGTTTTTTTTTTTTTTTTTTTTTTTGTATTTGATTATTTAATTTTCTAAATATTAACCTCATCTGTACAATTTTTTATGAAAAATTTTTTCCCCTCAGAATAAATGAAAAAAAAAAAAAAAAAAAAAAAAAAAACACCCCAATAGACAGGTGAATATTATTAAACTGATGACAGTTGAGCATATTTGCTGTGTAGCTAATTCAACATGTGATTTTATTATTATTTTCTTACGACAAAAGAAAAAATTGTTTTCGCTTTGATCGATCTCTGTAAGGATTCAAATTTTGCGTCTTTTGCGCCATGTTTAGTTCTGAAGTACAATTCGCTTTTTATAGGAACTTAAATAATGTAAAAATTTAAGATTTTTAGTTTGTTCAATTAAAGGGACTTTTCAATATTATCTGAAATACAATTTCCATAATAGAAGTGTTAATCCGTTACTTATAAACTAATAAAATGTATAGGAATTGAAATAATTTAAAAAAAGACGCAAAATTTGAATCATTAATTTTTTTTAAACCAATCAATATTTTAATAATTATTTTTGAAATACAAAGCCCAAAAAGCTGAGAAAACCTTTCCCTTATGTAGAAAATATTAAGATATTTCAGTATCTGACAAAATATTTCGAGGCTAACTAATTCTACTGTACTTAAATAACAAATTATACGGATTTTTCTCTTAAGCCTCCTTTCACCTGCAAAGGTCCTGAAAAGTAAAGGAAAGTTCTGATATTTCAAAATATGTATTTTCTTTTCAAGAAATGCGCCTACCCATCCAAGTAGAATTTCGCCTGATGAGAAATTGTGGATTGAATTCAATTCAGGGGCGACCCCACAAAGAGTTTGCAGAAGGAACTGTCAACTGTTAAAATATTAAATGAATAACATGATAACCACCAGGATAGGTGGTTATCATGTTATTCAAAGAGTTCCTGTTGAGTCTAAGAGGGTGGGATATGGCAGCTGAAAACATGGGGGGGGGGAGCGAACAAACAGTACGCCCCCCCATATGAATAATACTAATTATTTTTTTCAGGTAAGTTCTATTGTCTCTTAGAAGCAAATATATTTCAGAAAAAAAATTTTTATAGTAAAAAAAAACTTTTCTGAAATTTTTTTTTAATTTTTTATTTATAAAAAAAAAAAAGAACAGTAAATATTAAAAAAACATAGGTATGATATTTTTCATGATCAATGATTTCCTGCCTATGTTGACTTTTTCTTTCCCAACAAAACACCAATGAGGGATAAATTAATGTACATTAATCTACAAAAAATAAGTATATAAAATTAAATATTTAAAACAAAGTATTTATGCGCATCTATGCATTTCGTTTTTTTTTACTTAGATTTCAGCAAAAAAGAATCTTTTTAAATATAATTTTTTTGTTTAAAATTAGTTTCGTTTGATTAAAAAATTATAATAAGAAAAAAAACAGTAAGTATTATTAAACATAAGTATGATCTTTTTCATGATCAATAATTTCCAGCCTATGCTGGCTTTTCCTTCCCCAACAAATCACCAATGTGGGATAAATTAATGTACATTAATCTACAAAAAATAAGAATAAGAATATAAAAATAAATATTTAAAACAAAGTATTTTTGCGCATCTATGCATTTCTTCTTTTTTTTTTTTTTTACTTAGATTTAAGCAAAAAAGAATATCTTTAAATATATATTTTTTTTTCTGTTTAAAATTAGTTTCGTTTAGTTAAAAAATCATAAGAAAATCTGCTTTTTGAATACTAATTAAGAAATCAGCTTACAACTAGTATCTTAAAATAATAATTATGAGAAATGCTCTAAAAAATCGTGCTCTTTTCCGTATTCTGTACAAAATTTTAGTACGATTCTTGGTTTTTAAAAAAAAAATCGGCGTTTTGCTTTCTTAAACGCCAATACTGGCCACTTTCTCTCCCTTTGTTGCTACCTCATCCCCGTACTGACTTAAAGAGTAACCCAGTTTCCATGTAATCCGGTCTACCTACCTTTCTCTCCAGTGCCAACTTAAGGTGGAATGGACTATAGATACGAATTTCACACCCGGCTCGTACCGACCACAGTGCTGACATAAAATATCCTCAGTGGTGTACGGATCTTGGGTTAGAGTCCCCTTAACGTAAGGCTAACCATGGGAAGCTTTTGTTGTTTTTCTCCCCATTTAACGCAAATGCCGGTTAGTTCCAGCAAAACGTCCTCCACGAAGGCAAATTTCTCCCAATATTTGATCCAAGAATTTCTCTGTCTTCTGGATTGGGTTCAAAGTTACAAGGCCACGGAGTTGAACATTGATAATCGAAAACTCCGAAATCGGGGTGGTTGTTCAACAACGGTTTTAATATTGTAATATATGATATTCAATATTGCATGTCTTTTTAATTATTCGTATGTTTAGTTATCTTAAATATTGTGTTATGTTTGATTTGTTCTCGCAACGGAGTTTTCAATTGCATTGGCAAGTTTTTGGTTTTCCGTGCTCTCTTAAGCCACCATTAGAATCTATAATGCAATTAAATTAATACCAAACAATTTTTACAGTTAAACTCTTGTCAACAAGAGATAGCAAAAACAAATCTCTAATAATAAAAGGTAAAGTTTGTGTTTGTTTGTCCCTCATATAACTCCAGTACCGTTTGTACTAGGTCCCTGAAATTTGGAGACTGGGTACAAGCGGCAACAAACAAAATTATTAATTACTACATTCAAGAAGAAAGGGTGAAACATATTTTTTTTATTAATTACTATATTATTTACTATAACTCATTGTTGCAATTAAACTGCAGTTGGTTTAGTTTTTTCAATTATTGAGAGATAACACCTGCTATGTTTTTTACTTCTCTATTTAACCAATAATGAGTTACAGTAGGCTGTTATTGCATGTTCTTTTATAATTAGTGTTAGTTACATCAGTTAAGCTTAAGCACAAAATATATGTAGATATCATGTGAAAGTGATGCTATCGAAAAAGTTTTTGAAAGCTACCTGAAACCACGTGTTTATTTTGTTTACAATTACGCTTTCGGAACGTTTTTCCATAAATATAATTAATATAGAATTTATGTATCTTAAAAAAAGATTCATGTACAAGAAATCACATTTTATACTAAAAATTATTTAAATGTGGTAAATTTTGAGTAGAGCAGGTCGCTAATATGTCTTCTAGTATTCGATGGTTCTCCCTTTAAATACGCTTTTAAATGCACAGAAAATTGGAGCAGAATACAACTATAAACTGTAATCTCTAACAACAATTAGATTTATATTTAAATCACAACTTTTTAGTGCAAATTTAAAATTAGACTAGTTGTAGGAGCTAATGCAAATTATTGCAAAAGTTAAAATTTTTCTAACGAAAAGGGCTTATTTTGGATTATTATGCTTTTATCTGAGCCCAATATAGCGGGCATTATTTTAAAAAAGAAAATCCATTTTAATATATTTAGAAATAAGAAAATTAATTCCCACTGGGAAGATTTGCTTGATAATATTTTTGACAAAAGGCAGCAATCGATAAGCTCTATTACTAAATGAAAGAATTTTAGGGGAAAAAAAAACAGTTGAGGGTATTGATGCATGTCCAAAAATGTAATATACGAAACAATGCTATTATTTTGCGAGGAAATGGGTTAAAGTTTGCGTTTTAAACTTACTTATCCATCTTTAAATCATATTTTTCAAGTATTTTCTTATGTTGTTGTTGTTCTCTTGTCAATTTTAGAGCTAAATATTTCCGAAAGTTTGTAGGATGAGAGTATTTTATTTCAACGTTAGTTAGCATTATTGTTTCCACCTTTTGAGTAGTGGCCAGCTAGGCAAAAAAACTCCAGCACAGAAGGGGTTACTGCTTATTACCACAGCTTTTATAGATTATTTTTCATCTCGTGTTTTTTTTTTTTTTTTTCCTTTTTAAAGAAATGATGAAAAATTTACTTAGCTTCTTTCTTAAAATTCTTCTAAACTTGTTTCTAATCTAAATTATAAAGTTGATTTGAGAAAAAACCGCAAAGAGCGAAAAGAAAAGAAAATTGTTTTCCTGTAACTTGATTACAAACTTTTACTGTATAAAAATTTATTCCCCTCTTTTTTTAAATGTCATTGAATCAATATATAATTCAAATTAACTTTACAACTTTATAATTAACTTTTTTTTATATATCGTTTTAAAATATTTTATGTTTACATACTGTGCAATATATATATATATATATATATATATATATATATATATATATATATATATATATATATATATATATATATATATATATATATATATATATATATATATATATATATATATATATATATATATATATTAGATCAAATAGAATGTTTACACTAAAAACTTTGTCTGACTGCGTTGAGGTCAGAAACAATTTTGGATTCAAGAATATAGTGCTGCAGGTATACTCTATAAAGTCTGCTACCAGTGAATTCTAATGTCTTCAGAGAAAAAAAATCCAGCAGGTCAGATCTGGAGATCTGGAAGGCCAAGAGACGAGGCTAATCCAATTCAAAAAACAATGTTCAGTTTTTTTCACCAGTCAGGTGCTCTCTCTTTGATCACTCTTCGCTTCCGGGTCCCCCATTGTATGGCAGAATTTATTTGTTTTATCTCTTTCCAGTTGTAAAAAATACACACATTAGGGTTTCCAAATGAATTTTGATAAAAAATAAAGAAAAAAGGTTTTGATGCTCTAAATAATCATTATTAAGGTGGGAAATAGCAAAGGAGGGATTGAATATCATGAAAAACCTGTATATTGTAAATGTCAAGATTATATTTAGCAACTAATCCTCCTTTCGACATTAATTCAAGTGAGATGAATAAATTTTCATACAACGTAAGAAAAATAGTTATTATTTAAAGCAAAAAGGTGAGAAAAATCATGAAAAAAGTGTTTAATTGCTATAACGTTTAGACAAATTAGAATTTTGAAAAATTCTAGCGTTGAGTACATACGCTCACAAATTTTCATCACATAAAATTCCATTTCAGTATTTTGATTTTCACTGGCAGCAGAGTGGTTCACTGGGTATTTTGTACTACATGTTACACTTCAGCTAATAATCAATTCACCATCGTACACGCTATGCATTTTTATACACATCTCTATAATTTCAAATTTTTAAGTTTTTTTTTTTTTTTTTTTGTCCAGCAAAATAAATTGTAACGTATAGTTTTGCAAAACATAAAAAGTGAAAAAATTTGCAAAAGAGAAACACTGAAATTGTAACAACTTTCCAATAAATTGAAAATTCGAAGAAAAAAAAATTCGAAAAGCTCATAAATACTTGGATATATCCCTTTCAGAGTAATAAGTTTCGAATCTGTTGTTTCTTTTCTGTGGGCTAAAGAGTGACCTACATTGTAATTTTTTTGTAAGTTTAATAGTTAATAATTTTGAAATAAATTATGAAATTTCAGCTGTGTTAGCAGATTTTTCAATATGGAGAATTTAATTTCTTTTTGGTCTCTCTGATCTCAATCATGTAGAGACAGAGATACCGAGTTGGATATTTAGCGCTTGACGAAAATGTAAAAAAGTATAAATGTAATATAAGCTTTACTTATTATTTTAATATCTTTTAAAAGTTTCTAGAATGTTCTAATTCGTCATTTTCTGTACCGTTATTTAGTTCTACAAAAGATTAGTTGTTTCAAGTCGAGACGCCAGTCGCTCTGTTCCCTGTACGCTTGAAAGATTTTAATAAATCTCTTTAACTTTCTGGACTGCTTTAGATTCATTCTACGTTATTAGATTCATTCTACGCCATTATTACGAGAAAAGGCAATGACTATAACTAAATTAACAAACATTTATTAACATATAGGACATAATACAGGACACTAAACATTAAAGAAAAGATCGTCTGCCTTCAATCACATTCGCTGCACCGGAAAAACAAGAATGCCTATCTAACCACTGTTTAGTTAAAGGGTTAGGAGGTGCGCAATGCGATGCGTGATAAGGTGCGTGATGATGTGCGCGCATGAAAGCTACATTATTTTTATACCATTTCATTTGAACATCATTTTATGGCCCCTAAATGCATCGTATTAATTGATTTCTTATGAAGATTTTAAATATATAGGTCGAGGCATTAGTTCCCAATATTTTTAAGCCGCGATATCCTAAACTATCGGAACCTTGACTTTTAAAAACCGTTCACTTTAAATTAATTCAGAAATATTTAATGGGAATTAAAATTTTTCATTGTTTCATCAATAAGTCTTAAAAATTGTAGCTACATTATTTTTATACCATTTCATTTGAACATCATTTTATGGCCCCTAAATGCATCGTATTAATTGATTTCTTATGAAGATTTTAAATATATAGGTCGAGGCATTAGTTCCCAATATTTTTAAGCCGCGATATCCTAAACTATCGGAACCTTGACTTTTAAAAACCGTTCACTTCAAATTAATTCAGAAATATTTAATGGGAATTAAAATTTTTCATTGTTTCATCAATAAGTCTTAAAAATAGGCTGTTTTTTTGTGTTTTTTTGTTGCTGTATAAGTTAAGTCTAATAGTTTAGTTTCAGCCATTTAACTTCACATGGAATAAATTAAGCTGAATTATAATTTTCGAAAAAAAAGCTGTAATGAATTGTGAGAAAGGTTATCAAAGAAAAATAATAATTTTTTAAAATTTTATTAATTTTATTTTGAATTTCAAAGTTCAATGAGAAACATTAATGCGATAGTTTGTAAATGTATATCGCTTAATAATTTTTCCAATGTATTGTTAGAGGAAAAAAAATATTTTTTAAAATTTCCCATTTCAATTTTAATGCTATTTTACATAAATAATTTGCAACACAAAACAAAATAACTTGCAACGTAACATAAATAATCTGCAACTCAGTATAAATAATTTAGAACATAAAATAACAATAATTTAATGATACTTTACCTAAATAATTTGCAATAACCTTAATATAAAATAAATAATGGATCATTGGTTGGATACAAAACTGTTACAGGTTTAAAAAAATCATTAATGGTTCAAAAAAAAAAATCCTAACTCATGGAACCCTTGGACCTTTCCACGGAACCCCAGGATTCTGCATAATATCATTTGGGAACCGCTTTGTTAATCAATCTATATAATAAGCATAAGCATATAATAAACATACGATAAACAGAAAGAAGGGCACTGCAGAAAAAAAGTACTAAAAAGAACAATTATAAGAAAAGCCATTGTAAAAAACTACTACTTACTTAAACAATTATGTGAATTTAATGATTCGGGCCGTCCAGCCTAAACTTAATGTAATTGAATTTCGGCTCAACATTTGTTAAATATTCAAAACTTAGTTAAATACATTTTTTAAAAAAAATATATAACATATAAGAGTTAATTTAAAGTTTACTGATAGATACTTTTCATATTAACTAATTGATTAGAAATTTTCGAATTTCCAAAAATATCATGCTTTGAATTGAGATACAATTGTTAATTTATGAGATACTATCATTAATTTATGTATCACAAATAATAATTATACTATTAAAGGAGAGATAAAATTTAAATAGAAATTAAAAGCCTTAAACTTCAAATTAATTCTTGCATATTCAATAAATTTCCAAAAAATGTATTTTTGCATTTGAATTACTCCATTAAATTATAGGCAAAATGGTTCGTTAAATTCATTGTTGAAGTGGTGCTTTTTTCAGTGTATTTTCGTGATTTGGGTGGGTTGAATAATTATGAGAATTTGATATATTTTTTTTCTTTTTTTTAATTTCTTTTCTTTTTAAAAGAAATTTTTTTTTTAAAGTTGGAACCTTTCTTTTGAAAGGTAAGAACCGAATAAAAATTATTTGTATAGTCTGCAAACTTTCTAAACTATTTCCATGATAATTATTAACGTAGAATAACTAAAATAATTCTAATGTTTTTAAAACTATTCTCCCACATAGCATACAAATCACTAGTAAAAGCTTGGTGAAAACGTGTTTACTTCGTCATTTTCTTCCTCCTCGGCAATTATAGTTATTCGTTCGTAAACTTAAGCATATAATAAAGCTTAACTAGTTCTAAACTCAAATTTAGTTCTTCAGAACTAAACTAATTTTCTAATTTTTCTTATTTTATCATTTAATTTGATAATGTAAATAGCTTTAAGTATTTCAAACCAACAATATTGCTGAGACAATTATTTAAACTAATTTAGATTATTCATTGGCGGCAATTTTAAGAAATTCAAGTAATTTAATTTCTCCATCCGTATTATGAAACGCATAAAATTTTTCATGTTTACTTTGCTAAGCAACGTATACTAAAAGTTTGGACAATTAGTTAGATCCAATGTGGCATGATACGTATATTAAAAGTAAACTTTTGGGAAATTGGTTAAAGTCAATACTGTTTATTTGTAAATTTTGCACAATTCGCAATTTTATGGAATGCTATTACCATTGAGATACTTAGTTAAAAATATTTTAAGTATTATTAACCAACTTTTTTACCAAAGTAGTACTCTTCAGTACAACTACTCGGTAAGACCAACTACCAACTACTCTTCGGTAAGATTGGTTTTGTATATTTTACGAAAGATTGATTGGCTTTGTATATTTTACGAAAGATTGATTGGTTTTGTATATTTTACGAAAGATTGATTGGTTTTGCATATTTTACGAAAGATTGATTGGTTTTGTATATTTTACGAAAGATTGATTGGTTTTGTATATTTTACGAAAGATTGATTGGTTTTGTATATTTTATGAAAGATTGATTGGTTTTGTATATTTTACGAAAGATTGATTGGTTTTGTATATTTTACGAAAGATTGATTGGTTTTGTATATTTTACGAAAGATTGATGAAAGAATATTTGCTATTTAGATTTAGTAAAAATGATTATGTGTTTTTTACGAATTATTAAGCAAGTTCACCATTTAAACTTTGATAAATTTCGGTTCGAATTTATTTACGCAAATTTTCTGTTTTTCTTCTCTTTTTTTTCTGATAACTATTTATTTGTATAATTGGACGCTTCAACTTGCGTACATTTTTACGTATTGTTGTCATAAATATCATGTAAATATAACGTACTCATTCTTATTAAAAATTAGTTGATAAAATATTCGCAAAAAAAAAAAATCAATTTATTTAAGGATAGTTTTAAGTGATATTTTTTCTTTTTTGTTTCTTGGATAATCATTTTTGCTCTAATTTTACGTTTCAGTTATACGTAAATTTTACGAATGCTTATTAAAATTTAAAGGTTAAATATACGTACTTTTGACGTAAAATTTATGGTTATCTGCTATAATGTTCCTAAATGTTTAACCGACATTACTGCAATAAGAATTTTTATTACTAACCTATTACCCGCTAACAGTGCGGATGCGCAACTTTTTTTAAAGTAATTTAGCGTTTACGCAACGTTTTTTTCTTGTGGAATTTAATAAGTTCCTGCATTTGCGCGATGTTTTTGTAAGAAATTTAATTAATAATTGCGTTTGCGTGACGTGTTTTGAGGAATTCAATAAGTACTTGCATTTGCACGATGTCTTTTTTTCTGAAAAATTGATTAGTAATTGCGTTTGAGCAACGTTTCTTGGGGTATTTGTTGATGAGTTAGTTGAGTAAGCACAGTAGTGAGTGAAAGTGCTAACTCACATAAAGAAACTTGAAGATTTAAACATTTCTTTATTTCATAATGTACCATCTCTATACAGCGTACAACTGAAGATATTAACTATAAATACAGGTTAACAAAAAATTTGGTACATCACCGGAAACAACAACACAGTGGAATGACATAGTGAAGAGACAAGACAAGACACATGCTTACAACAATGCACGCCTTATATACAGATTCCATAATGATGATGTCACTTACGTTATCTGAAAGGAAAATATCTGTTGCCAACACACGACCGAAACTTAATTCTGTTAACTTAATGTATTCAGAGGAGTAACAAACCACTCCACCAGTATTCAATAAATACTTGCATTTGCGCGATGTTTTTTTTTTCCAATGAAATTTCTTTAGTAATTGCGTTTGCGTATCATTTTTTGTTGCAGTTTTTTTTAATTATTTGATACGCACGCATAACGTCAATGCTAATACTTTCTTTCTTGAAGTTGATATAGAATTATTGCTCAACTAAAATTAACAATTTCTAATGTTATTACGGATTTAATTTAAAAAAAATATTGCAATAGTAGATCAAAATCTAATTGCTTATATTACTAATATATTTTGGTTAACGAAAGGTTGACCTTTCCCGAAATAAGTTTAAAAAATGAATTAAAATCACTGAAAGCGATTTATATCTCTCTTGGAAGAGTATGCAAGAAAGAACAACAGTTAGGCGGTAAATGAACACTTATTATAAAAAAAATATTTGTTAATATCTAACTTATATTTTACGTATTAGTTATTAGTTAACAGTAAACGGTAATTTGGATGTTATTGGTAACAAATAAGATAAATATTATACCTGTAATATACTTGTCAATAACAAAACCAAACAATAATGGCTTTCATATCGTATTTATATTACATTTAATTTTCTAGTTTAAGAGTTTTCAAATTTTATACAATAAGTGTGAGAACAATACTATAAACTAAATAACTATTGCTGCATTTTAGCGATTTATTCAAATAGAGTATCATTTTCTAATTTAATATTGGAATTGGGAAGTAATCTCGGTATTTCTGATAAATTCATTTCCGGCGTTTGCCCAACACGTGACATTGCTGACTAAATTACTCGCCCCAGATAAGTCAGCAAATATTGAACAAAGGGAAACCCAATTGAATTACTAATAATGGGGAAACATTCTACTGAAAAGGAACCCGTTCAAGCCATCAAAAGCAGGTGGCACCTTTCCATGGTTTCAAATGAAGGACAATAAAGGAACAAGTTTAAATACTGAATCTGGCATCAACAGCAAAAAGCGCAATAGATTTCTTTCTATGTTTACTTCGTGCTTATTTACTCAATAAAAGGTACTCGAGTTGATGAACTGGAGTTTTTATTGAATTTAAAATGTAATGCTTTTTGAACTGAATAATTTTTTTTAAATACTTAACCAAAAATTTGTGAACAAGCCATGTTAGTTGGAGGAATTGATTATTTCCAAAAACTCCCGTTTTAGCCGTGAAAATTCAAAATTTTTCGACAATGGAAGTTAATAATAACTATTTTATAAAATCAAAATTTAGTGATATCTAAGCTAACGACGTTTCCCTTACCTATCCACTAGAAATCCATCAATTATCAATCAGTTACAGAGCAACCAATAGGAATACGTTTCTACTAGGATGAAAATATAAACTGTCCAATAGGAGTACTACAAATAACTAGCTGCCATTCACGACCATAACTTTTTAATAATTGATTAATTTATTCCACTCAAATGATGTAGTTCAGCTCTGGCTTAGACATTACAATTGCTTTGATTTTCGATTTTAAAAGATTGAATTTTTATGTAAATATTCAAGCCAAGTGAAGATAGAATGTATATTTATAGAATTGATTTTGACTTGAATACGCTTATGTTTCAAAAAAGGTATGAATTATGGAGATTAATAAGGGGAATAAATGAAATATTATTTATTACCTAAAATTTATTTATTTTCTTACGCGAACAAAATATTATTATTTTTAGGAAAAAATGAGGAAGAAATTATATTTAATTCTGTTATTTAATTCAATTATTTCTATTGCTCGTTTTTAAAAAAATGAGTAGTTTTACATAGAAGAAGCATTATTTACGGCATAACAATGTTTCACAACTACGAAACCTTAAATTTTAAGTTGTGCGAAATATAATTTACTTGACTTTCATCAAACGATAATAATAAAAAAAAGAACAACTAAGAATTTCTAAATACTGAATCTGACATCACTTGAAAAAGCAAACGATGCACTTCTCTTTGTTTTGTTCCATCTCCGTATCTACGATACTTATTTATTTATTCAAGAGAATGGGAAGCGAGTATCTTAACTGGCATTTTTATTGAGTTTTTAACATTTAATGCTTTTGAAAATGATAAAAAGGAATATGTTATAACATGTCAACAAAATATATAACACCCGTCCAGATTTGATACAAAAGCAGGACATGTTTTTGTTCGAAGAAAGCTATGAAAAACAATGAAAATAGATTTGACGTTTAAGAATGCAGTGACGTTTATATTACTCTTGAAATAGAAGACGGGGAACGAGGGATGAAATTTTACTTCTGTGTCAAAAGTGTTTAATAAGAATTTCTGGAGCTTGGAAAGATATTTTGGAACGACTCAAACTTGGGGAAATATCGTTATAACAGAATGAAATAAGATTTTGAATACATTTATGATCTATCAAGCTTTGATATTACGTAGAATATATGATCTATCATACTTAAAACGTTATAAATAAATGTTGGGAAAAAATTATAAATATTATCGAAATGATTTACAGTTTTTTACGAGTAATATTACATGTGGTATTTTTGTACTTTTCGCAATTCGAGCTTGCAACGAGATTAGATTTTGCATTACTCAAAAATAATTTCTAATAAATTAACTTGGTAAATTATAAACAAAACTTACTTAAAATATTAAAATTTAAAATTTGAAAAAAAAATAATAAAAAATAAAAAGTTGATTAAAATTATAATTTAATTAAATAACTAATGACTAACTTTTATAACTAATTTGAGCTAATTAACTTTGAACTCAATTAACTGATTTTATTCTTCAAATATTTATGTAATATTTATATGCTTATAACTATTATTTTATCGGAAAATAATTAAATATTTTCTTATTACTATGAAAAAAATTATAAATTCTAAAAATTAAAAAAGTAACAAAACAAACAGTTTAACAGTTTGAATTTTTAAGTTTCACATAAGAATATAAAAAATTAAAATTAAAAAATATAAAATTCTTGTTTCAAAAAATATTAAAAAAATTAATTTAGTATTAAGTAATTTTCCTCCTTCATCTGTTAATTTCAATTTAATTTCTTAAATTTTATAAATTTAATTTTTTAATTTTTCAAGTGGGGTAATTTAAATTAAAAAGTCATTTTTTTTTAAAAAAAAACTTCTCTGGAAATTAACTATAAAATGTTATGGTACAAACTTTTTTAAATGTTTTGATTGAATTTTCACGTCATTATTTTAAAAATAGTGTTATTTGTTGAATGTTAACAATTACTCAACAATTTTAAACTTGTTTGTACAATTATTAGTGTATTAAGTCCCATACTTAACTCTGAATTTAGTACTTTTTTCAAGATATAAACTTAAGAAACTTTTCAAGCTACCGTCTGTCTAAAAAAGTAGGAGCATTTTCATCATTCGATAAAGTAACATCTTGGATTTCAATGCTTAGTTCATCTAGATAGTAATGCCCGAGTCACAAACAAAGTCTAAGCCCGTAATGAATATAACTTTTACTAGCTTAACGTTAATTTACGGTCAGTGACCACACATTTTGCTCGAAAAATGTTACGAACAGACCAGTATTTTTATGGTCATGATAACAGATAGCACACTTTATGTCATAAATTTATTTTTTCATGGCAGAAACTGTAACGCTTTTTTCCTGTTACTGCCTCTAACTATCAGTGAAAAGTTTTTAGAGTGTAATAAGAACCGCTCTGTTACACAAAAATGTATAAATATCTTTCCAAAACGAGACAGTAAACTTTTCTCGTATGATATTCGTGTTCAGCAAGTTCGCTGCAATTGAGATTGGGCAACTAACGCATGCTTATAAATATTTCTGTAAACTTTATAAAGCGTATAAATATCTCTAAAAAACGAGCCAGTAAACGTTTTCTCATATGATATTTGTGTTCAGCAAGTTAACTGCTATTAAGGTTGGGCAACTAACGTATACTTATAAATATCTGCAAAACGAGCCAATAGATGTTTTCTCGTATGATATTCGTGTTTAGAAAGTTAATTTCAACTATAGGTTGGATGACTACGTGTATGTATATATATCTCCGTAAGCTCTATAAAGCGTATAATTATCTCGGCAAAACAAGCCCATAAACTATTTCCCATACAATATTCGTGTTCCGCAAGCTAACTGCAACTAAAAGTTGTGTAACTTTACTTCAGAAGCCATTTTCTTGTTTTTTTTAGTGTTATCAAAACTTAATATTCAAATATATGGGTCATTCTTTTTAAACATGACAATTCGGACCAAAAAATTTCTTCAAATTTAAAGTCTTCAAAATAATCTAAAATTTTTTTTGTATGCTTCTTTAGTTACATTTATTAATATCTTGCAGACAGCAGTGTAGTTTATTGACATTTACTGGAGAAAAAAAATAAAATAGAAATTCACCAAATCTTGAATGCCAGAAAAGTGACATATTAGTAAAAAATTTGTAAAATTATGTAAGAAATTTGCCAATTTTACACTTCATATTATTATAGTTATTTGAAGTAACTATTATAAATCTGGCGAATATTACAGTTGTATCTATGATTGACGTAATGTTTTTAATTTACTTCGCTTAATGCATGATATAATGAATATTTTTTTTAAATAAAGTGTGTAACAAACAGGAAACTCTTTTCTTAAAAAACAATTAAATGAAAATCAATTAAATGAAAATCAATTAATAAGAATGATAAAAGAAATTAAAAATAAGTACAACTTTAGAGTTTTTTTAAGTGTCTTCAAAAATTGCCGAGAAGAAGATGCGAGTGATTAGTTAATTTAACAGATAGCTACATTAATTTTAATGATTAACCATTTGGGATTATTGTGTTTGCATTTATTTAGGAGTAGTAATAAAATTAATTAGAATATTTTTATATCTGGAGATTAATTATTTTAAATTTAATTACCTGTTAAACTTAGATATCATGAATAAACTTCAAAGTAGTACTGCACTAAAACTAAACTGAATGTGCATTTTATGAATTCCTTTTTTAATGATTCTAATTTCATCTTATTCATTATAATGTGTTTATTTATTGCTCCAATTTGTTTTTTCTTTCATGAAATAAAAAATGTATTTGAAATTGAAAAGCATGTTAGGAACTAATTTTATAGCAAAAACCTAGTAAGTTAATTTTAAAAACAATTTAGTAGGAAATGTTTAGCTGTTGGCCCAGGTTCAATCGGGGAAGCAATTATTATAAATAACCAAATGATTCTTGAAATTGGGTATTTGTGATTTTTATGTACTGTAAAAAAACTCTAAAAATTGCAGAGGGATAGTTTAAGGCAGCTGTTTCCAAGTGGAACCCTAGGGTACCGTGGAAAGGTCTCAGACGTTTCGAGCGTTAAAACATTTTTTAAAAACCCATTATGATGTTCAAAACCAGTTATTGTATTTATACTAAACAAAAACAAATTATTTATTTAATATTTCAGTTATTTTTCTGTAATTATTTAAGTAAAATGTCAGTGAAAAAAAATAGTGTTATTTTAAGAAATTTTTTTTTTCTAATAATTTTAAATTTTGAAAACAAAATTTCCTATGTTTTTGTGGAAAATATCAAGAGAAAGCGGGAAGGAGACAGAGCTTCCTATAGTTATATAAAATATCAATACTTTTATTTTAAGTTTAAATCAGAAGTGTTATGCATTAGTAACGAAGAAGTATTAGGAATCCGCATGTGAAGCAATTCTGGGGATAGGTGAGAGGAGTGAGAAGGGAGTAGAACCCCCTAGTAATGCATAAAAAGAAAATTTTTCGTTTCCACTTACTTAAATAGCCAAAAAATAAAAAAGAATTAAAGCAAAAAAAATTTTGCACACCATTGCTAAGCATAACAATGCGTGTCATACTTTTTTTTTATTGATAGCATACCTTTATGATTCTGCTGCTAAGTATTCCTATTGAAATGTGAGTAAAACTGCAACAATTTGATAAATTATTTAGATTTTTTTCCGATATTGCGCACAAAATATAACGAAATCGAATGCTTCTCCCACAAATTTTTTTGTAAATCACTCCACAAATGTTTACAATTTGGAGAAAAAAGAGTTATCCGAATTAATTATTAGAGCTCATATATACTGACTTCATATTTTATGCTTTCATACTACAAATACACTAGAAACCGTTAACACTTTAAAAAATTCTGGATCAAATTACGGCTATCTTGAGTGCAGTATCTATCAAATCCATTTTGGATCAAAATCTATTTTTACCGCAAAATTTTATACCGTAATTTTCACAGTCGTATTGATTTAATTACAGTGATTCGGGAACTTTGCAGTAAATATTATTGTAACTATCACGGTACATCAGAAGTTTTTTAGTGCCACCGTGAGTGCTTGAAACTTTTTACTGTAAATCGATCCGAAATTTTTTACAGTCAAGTTGACTACCTGCATAGTTGACCTCTAATATCAAGAACCGAACTGATGCACTAAAATAAAACTGTGAAATTCCTTTGTTACCTGAGCACCTGTCAATTTTGCATATAGTCATCTGAATTAAATCAAATTTGTCAAGTAGTGTTATTCATTGTTGTTCTAAATCATTCATAAAACTTTTTCTGTCGATGTTCTATGTATTTATGACATGCCTTAGAATTTCACTGAATTGGTGAAATATTAAAAGCTAACCTCAACACTTGATAAAAATTCTAGAATAGCTCACCTGTTGGCAACTTTTTGAAATTTCGCCAAGTTGGCGAATATTACTGGGATCAACCAAAGATTGTATAAGTGTACGTTGTTTTTTGATTATCAAAACACAAATTAAATTTTTAAATTATTTGATTTAAAAAACACAATTTAATTTATTGTTTATAATATTTAGCAATTTAAATATATAAAAATTTCTATTATTATTTATATGATTCTAACAGCAGGAGATACGAAGCATAAATGGTGAAAAAATAAACCCTTTTATCTTTTTTCTGTATTAAACTATATCAAACTACTTATATTTACTATATTAAACTACAAAGCATAATCGAATATTTTTATATAATGGTTATTTGTTAAACAAAAATTTAAAGTCTTGTTCAAAGAATTTAAGTGCCTCTAATTTATATAAGCTCCACAATACGTATTTGTTTTTACATGCGTCACAGTAACTTTCTGTTTTATCAGAAGTATTTTTATATTAATGAAAAAATAAAAATTCAAGATTTAAAGGTTGACATTAACAGGAATATTTTAAACATGAAAAAGAGAGCATTTTTTAAGAACAAAACTTCTAAGGCATATGTTTTTTTTCTTCTTCTATCCTACAAAATTAAACATTTTACTTCAAATAGCAAAATTTATTCCGTAGAATTTTTAGGTAAGTGCAAACATGATGTGGTACATTATTTGCGTTGCACTTTTACAACTGAACAAGCTTCAAGCGGTATTCGGAGCAGAGTATAGCACCAATTATCATTACGACGTTATATTTGTCGATGACAACAAAATGGCGCTCATCGAAGGAGACACATTTCCTATGACTCTACACGGAGAAAAATACCAATGTAAAATACCATCTAGAGAAATATACTCCTCAGAAGAATTATTATACTCCATATACTCCAACAAAGTAAACAACATGTCCTGTTTAGGATGGTTTGATGGAAGAGAATGGTTGTATGTGTTCTGTCCCAAAACAGGTGTCACACAAATCCACATAACCCACACAACATATTCATTGGGTTCTAAATACACAGATTATTTCAAAGAAAATGAAGTAAACGATTTCTATGGAAGTAAATTTAGTTTGAAATTAGTGCGAAATTACACAGAAGGCGATATTTGCAAACGAAGTAGCAAAAACCGGAGTTCTGTGGTTAAATTCGTGTGTGATCCTTTCGGAGAAGATAGAATTGTTTTGTTGTCTGAGATACATACGTGTGAGTATGCTGTGGAAGTGAAAACTAGAAGAGTTTGTTTCAATAAAGATATTGCCGGAATTCCTATATTTTGTGGATCGGAAGAGAATGTTTACGAACTTGTTTTGAAAAAGTTTGAGTGGTATTGGATACACGAAAAATTGCTTCGAGACAGTGGTAAGGATGGGAATGATTCGTTTTTTAAATATGGTCTGTTGCCACATTCAAATGAATGTAATAAAGTAAAGTTTGGTGAAGAGAAACAGAGTTCTGATTCATCATATCCTAATTATTTTTATTACGCTGAAGATGTTATGTTGGCGAGTTCTTTGGACCAAGACGAATCAATGAAGTCAGTTTATGATTTGATTGATATATTTAGAATAACTCCTATCGAAAACAATCCACTGAATTTAAGCACCATAACCACTTTACGGAAAAATTTAAACTTTAAAGAAGGTTTGAAATTGCATTTGAATATTTTATTGGAACTAAAAATCTTAAAAGATGCTGAATACCCCCAAGAAAGATATGGATTGAACTGAAATTGGCAAAGCAAAGTTATATTGCTTTTAAAAATTATATTCTTTTTAAAAGATTCTAGGATTCAAAAAACGACAAAATAGCAAAGTTGAAACTGAAATTCTTGCATTTCATTGAATAAAAAGTAAATTTTGCTGTTGATTAGCTGAACTAAACTTATATCCATTGTATTTTTACTTTATAGTTGGACTAAATATGAGTTTTTCTAAATGAATTGATAAAAATATCTTGGAAGTGAAGTTGTCATCAGTTGGCATTTACTCATATTTTAAGAAATGCTACGAGACACCTATATTTTTAGTGTATCTGTTACATACAAACCAGAAATAACTAATGAAGAACTATCAAATCCGAATTATTTTAATAAATTGTTTTTCATTATTCGTAAATTATACCAGTGGCTCCCATTTTTTTCAGCAATGGAACCCTAAACGATCAAACTTCATTCGGCGGAAATTCAAGATACCCAAGATATAAAGATACTTGAGAACTTATTTATCAATAGTATTTTATTATAAAATTTAACTCATTAAAAGAAGAGTAAATTTTTTCCATCATTTTATAATTGATAATATTAAATTAGATTTTATGTCTTACAGCTACATTCGCAGTCGTCGAACTTTGTCTACTCTAGAACTGAGTTTGTTTTTAATGTTTATACAATGATTCTCAACCTTTTTTTTTGTCGCGGCACACTTCTAACGATTTCGAAATTTGACGTCACACAATGAAAAAAATTAGATTAAAAGTTGTTTAATTACCTATTTTACACTGTGTTAAATAGTTTGTGATAATAATTTTTAATGTGAAATAAAATAATATGTACTACAAAAGCACATTTATTAAGAGATTAATTATTTCTTTCGACCAATTTTTTATTAGTTAGTAACAGTTATTTATTTTTTTGCTAGTTCTTAATTGTTAGCTTGTTTTCTATAATTATTAACTGTTATTTTCTTGTGATTTCTTGTTAACTTGTTTTTCTGCTAATTATTAATTGTTAGCTTAATTTTTTTTAGTTATCCTTTGCTAATTTGTTTATTAATTGCATAGCTTGCTTTAATGATTAGCTCTTACAACATTTTTAAAAATTGTGGGTCACATACAATTTAAACATTTCCAGAGACAATACAATTGCCGACAAAGATGTTCACAAGGTTAAAGCGTGGAAAAATTATAAAAAGTATATGTATATAAATACACTTTTCTTTAATTTAAACTTTACTCATAATTAAAAAAGCATTATAATTTTTATTGTTTCATTTCTAATATTTGGCGGCACATTTTAAGAATTTGGCGGCACACAAAAGTGCCGCGGCACAGTGGTTGAGAATCACTGTGTTCATACATGAACTAAAAGGGTATAAAATGAACCGCATTAAAGGTATTCTTTGAAATAAATACCAAAAGTAAATGCTATACACATTGAAAATGGTTATTAGGGAAACATATTTCTTTATTAGTAAATTAGGTAAATTTGATTTGAAAAGCTTCGCGACAAATGTCATTGCATTTTTTTTACTGCATCTCTTTTTCAAAATTTATTCATGACATTATTATTAACATTATTGTATAATGCATTTTTTTTAAAAGAAGTGCATTTTCTTTTTATTGTTAATTCAGTTATAGCTTGCTTTTAGCACCTCTTTAACTCACCCACAGAACCCTAGAGTTCCGGGGAACAAAACTTAGGAACCGCTGCACTATACTATTATAAAGGAAATCTGAAGATTTCTTGTCTACATAAATAGAGAATGCGTATTGTGTGTGTATATACAGAGCGCAAAATAAAAAACTGGCCACTCTGAATAAATTTTGATCTAATTATCGGATCTTCCCGTTCTTGGACTCCATCTTAATGGTTTGAGCGAGTGTTCTCAAATATGCTAATTAATTGGTGCAGACAATATTTTAAGTTACGAAATCAGACACAAAAGTGCACTTTTCCTGAAACATACTTTTCTTCAACGGATTCAGGTTTCTGACTTCAAAATATGGGGGGAGGGGGTAGCATCAACCTAAGAAATATGGTCCCCATAGTTTGGTCAGGAGAGCGATCCAAACTTTGGACCCTTTAATGTTAATTTTATTTTTTGTGTATGGCGCCATATCTGGCGAACTTTTTAAGCACATTGAAAATTCTTTAAACACAAACATAAAATTCGTTTAATCAAAGATTGACCTATACAAAAAATAAATTTTAGTAAATATTTACTATTTTTCATTATTTCATTTAGCAATAGTCAAAAAATTTTTGAATTATAAGGTATAAAATTTTTTACATCATTTTAAAGTATCTAATTTCACATAGAGAAATCGAATTTTTGAAAAATCGAACTTTAAAAGGTCGTATATTTTATAACTGTAGAGGAGCCTTAATCAGAAGTAATATCAACGTTGATAATTTCGTGATGTATGGGAATGACGTCACCGAATTAGCATTTTAAACGGTACATGAAACCATGTGTTTCTTTTATTGATACTTACGCTTTTAAAGTGTGTTTCTATAAATTTAATTAGTGGAAAATCTACAAGAACCAATGAAATAAAACTAAAGTTATCTATTAAGCCATAGGAAAATTATGGTAAATTTTGAATATCACATTTTAAATGATACTATGGGTATAGTTTATGTTTCTTTTAGTGAGTTGAACTCAGATTATGTTAAATCTAATAGTATGAAGACGCGCCGTAATAAGCAACACATAATAATAAAAACATGAAGGTTGTATATTAGGTGATAGGAGTGTGTAGGGAGATGATATTAGGGTACTTAATCCATTTCAGAGGGCGGTAAAATTTGTTTTACCACACTATCTATATAACGCATCTTGGTATAATAGCCACTCATTACCACAGTACATATAATGGCTATACTGACACATTTAATTTAGCATTACTGGCATCAATACTAGTTTGACGATTTTGTGTGGCCTTCGAAATAAGCACAGATAGTTCGCTAGCCAAAAATTATTACGAAAATATTAATGTTCTTACTAATTATTATCGAGTATTACAATTGATTAATTTTGGTAATAGGTACAAATTAAAAAAAGTATTGTTTCAAAATGCTAGATTAATGGAAAAAAGTACTTTCTCGTGTATATAAACAATAAAAAATTAACCTATTGTAATTGACACCACTGATGCTGAATTAATTTTAGTAATAGGTGCAACTGATATTACGTTAATTGGTGTGTGTTTTTAAGAAACTAAATATACTTGTTGTTGATTTACGTCGCACTAGAGCTACATAATGGGCTATTGGTGACTGTCTGGGAAACATTCAAGAGGATGATCCAAAGAAATGTCATCACAATTTTGATCCTCTGCAGATGGGACGGCACCCCCGCTTCGATAGCCCGACGACCTGCGTGCGAAGTCAAGCACTTTACGGTAGAACAGTTTAGCGAGGACCAATACCGCACACCCTCGGACCCTATGTAGATTGATCCAAGTGATCAACCACCCGCACACTTACCGCAGACGGGTTATTATTATTTTATTAATTTATTTAAATAGTCGAAAAAATTTTGAACTGTGAGGTATACAATTTTTTGCATCATATTAAAGTATATAATTTCACATGGGTAAATAAAAATTTTATCGAAATCAGTTGAATAGTTTCTGAGCAATCGAAATTTCAAAAAGTCGTACATTTAAAATTTCATTTCTTAGGCACTACTTAACCAACTACGTTCAAACTTTGTATTGTGCCATGTAAAATTAGTAATGTATTCAAATACTTAAATTGTGCTAACTATTCCAATTTATAAGCAAAATAATTTTTTTGTGAAACACAAAAACATATAAAAAAGCACTGTAGTGATTAGTACGAAAAAATTACAACTCGAACTTTTTTATACTCTAACCAAATATTATTTACTATCATTTAATTATAGTTGAAGTGGTTAAAGTTAAAAGAAAGTATGTAACATTTTTACGAAAATAAGTGTTTTGTTGGTTTTGGAATATCAATCACCGATTATCAAATACCGTGTAATTTTCTCAACTGCCTAAAGAAGAGAATCCAACAATTTGGAAGCAATTAGAACAATCTTTCTATAATTGACGTAGTTTTTTTTTCTTTTTTTTTCTTCTCGAAAGTGAAGATTTGTAACATGTCCCTTTTAACTTTGACCACTTCAATTATAGTTTCAATTTAAAACATACACATTTAGAGAATTTGGTGCAAAGTTGCCATTTTTGTGTGTTGAAGTAAAGTAATAACTTTTACGATGCATGAGTCACATTTTTTATTTACTTTTTCACACTTATAGTTTAATTAATTTATTTATTGTTTGTTTGTTGTTTAAGTGCATTAGAATCAATTTAATTTATTCGTACTAATTCTTTCAAACAATTGTTATTTTATCAATTTTATTTAATTTTTTGCTCGATAACTACAGTTCTATCCTTAAAAATAAATTTAGTATACCTCACACCAAAAATGGTGGCAACTACACACCAAAATGTTTTACAACGTCTGAAATTATACTATTTGTTAAAAAATTAGAACTTAGAAGCAAAGGTTCATTTTAGAACAAATAGATTTCGTGTTTATTATTTTTATCAAGTGACTACAGTTTTTTTTTCGATCCTCATGACTAAAATAAATTTTTACAGAAAAAGAACTCTCTCTCAAAACAAAAAGAAGAAAAAAACTCTAACCTTTGACGATTTAGAAATTCTTTAACTATATTTCGTTATTTTTGAAAATTATTTCGTCTCATAATTACGGGATTTGTGACAAAACGGGAACTCCGAAATATGTGACGAAAATATTTCTTCAACTCGAAACCCCATCGCAATGCATTGTGGGAGATTGTTAACTGGAATGGCAAATTGACTTTGTACCAAGAAGATCACGAGTTCGAATCCCACCTCGGTCATTGCTGTAAGTTATTTCTCTGTTCTTTTTATCTTTCTTGTACTGTTAAGATGGCATCCCTCCTGCTCACTGTATAGTTATTATTAGAAAAATTACATATTTTTTTTTATCATTTGTTTATTTATTTTTGTTAAAAAAACAGAACGACAAAATATTTCTTTATTGATAAAATTTGTTTCCTTAAGAAAGTCTGTCACTTTGACGAAATGTTAGCTCGAAGCATATACCCGGAAACGGTTTTTTCTAAAACGGAGAATGTTCGTGAAAGTTCAGAATATATTTTTTACACTAAAGGTTTATTTTTTTCGTACAGAATATAAAGATATATATTTCATTATTTGTAAAAATTGCTCTTAACTAAATTATTTACCTAAAGCACTGCAATAGATTTCTATTACGAAAGAAAAAATAATAATAACTTATCAAATCCTTGTGTTCAGAAACTATTATTTTGTGCGTTTAATTTATCAAACAAAAAATAAAATTTAATAACGAAGGAATTTGTTTACAGTCACTGCGAAAAACTTGACTTTCTTTAATTGCGTTCTTAAAACTTTGTATCTTGACTCCGTCAACAATTGTTAAATACCTTTCTTCTACAAACTTAATTTTTTTTAAAAATTTTCTTTTAATTTTTCAAAGATTACTCATTAAGTTTCAACTAACAAAAAAATTTCAAAGAAAGATAGAGTAATGAACTTATGCTTTTTTTCAAGTAAGAGTTTTAGTAGTTCATTAATTCTAACAATTAGAAATGAATTCGAAGCCGTTTACTTTAGAGGAAGAAAAAAAACGCGTTTTTTTCCCTTACTCGTTTGCGTTGAAATTTCATTGTTTTTGTTTTTCAAGAAGCAAAGTTTTCTGACTGCATACTGCTGCAAAAAATTCGCTCTCTCAAAAACTACATATTTGCTACAATTAAAAAAAAATAGTAGCTTGTCAAGAAAACCTTTTTTTTTTAAATTTTAACTAAGATTTTGAGATTGTACGCAGGTTTTTTTCCGCTAATTATTAGAAGTTCGGTGATCAGTAATAAACTTTTCTGCATTGACTTTATTAATGACTTTGAAATATCTCTTTTATAGTTTCTGGTCATGTCAATTAAATTATTTTTTTTAAATTTTCCATTCTGGCTGGTCTTATTTTTTTAAATTACTTTTCGTGTTTGTAAAATCACAAAGTTCTTTTATAGAAGGTGTTTTTACAATTCTGCTGCACTTTGTAAAAGAACCATTTTCGGCAAAAATACCTGAGAATCTATTGAAAATCATTAATCTGGAATCTTATGCAAAATTTGCTGAAAACTAACGATGGAAAGTTTCTGTAAAAATGCAAAAGAAGAATACTTACAGGAAATTCAGTAATTATACAGAAATAAAATTAGTAGTTAGCAAAAAGTCAGAAAAAAAATTAGTAAAATTAGAATTACTTCTCGTATCTTAGATATTCTATTTTATTTTATAACCGTCGTTGAACAGCAGACCCAATTTTGGGTTTACGAGAACCAGTATGTAACTGCGTAGCGTTGTAAATTTAAAACCAATCCAGAAGACAAGGGAACTCCTGGATCAAGTATTAGAAGGAATTAAAAATACTGACGAAAAATATCCTCGGTCGTAGACAGATCACGGGTTAGAGTCCCTTTTTCGCCAGGGAGATTTTCACTGTTTTCTTCGCCGTTTAACGCAAAATCAAAATAGTTTCATCAGAAGGTTTTCCACGAAACCCAATTTAACCCGATACTTGATCCAAAAGTTCTCTTGTCTTCTGAATTGGGTTTAAAATTACAAGTATGTGCAAGACCTCACTGTACAAGAAATTTAATAAATACTCCTATTATTTATACCACCAATAGATTTTTTTAGATTGATTAAATTTAGTTTATTACGAGGAAGTAAACAACTTAAACTACGAGCAATTTAGAGACTGAGTGGAGTATAAGAACTCTTAATCAATTAAAGTACAAAGTACGAATTCAAGAGTTCGTTAGATTGTGTTAGATGTAGATGGAATTCATGACATTAGAAGGAAATCCACGGTCAGTTGTATAATCCGGCTATTTAAAAGATATAATTTCTATAAAGAAAGGATCCGATGCATTAGCTTCCCAAGCAGCTCAGAGAAATGGGGACCAGGTTGGCCCATATGGGTCTTTGGACCCAATCTCCCCATCACTAGCCAACATGCAACCCATATTATCAAAGTGATGGAATTCTGCACTCAACTTAAAATTTTTATTGTTTTATTTTACTAAACAAAGGAATTTAAAGCTTATTGATACAAAATAAAATTCAAATCCTGATTAAAATCATTTTATGCTTCTTTCTTAACTAATGAAAAATCCACATAGATCTAAATGGGCTCTCCATACAGATATACTTGGGTTGCCCATCAATGCCCAACTCTTAGTCTTGTAGATGAGTAACCCATATTGAATTTTATGGGTAGCCTGTTTCAACCCAGGTAGATATTTTTATACCGTAAGTTCATATAGATTTATATGGGTAGCCTATTTATCCCTATCTCGTGATTACTCACTTAGGAAGCCTATATAGATTTAAATGGGTAGCCTATTTGAGCCCATATGTTTAGTTTTTATCGGCAGCTCATTTTGATTTATTTGGGTTTAGCCCATATGGAGTTTATTTATATGGAAAGCTTATAAGATTTATATGGGTAACTCTTTTGATCCGATTTTGAGTTAATTGATTTAGGATTATAGATTTATTCGATATCGATTTATATGTTTTTTTTTTAGTCCATCAGAAGTATACTTATTTGGGTAGCCTATATAATATATGGGTTGCCCACTTAAGCCCATATGTAGATTATTTATATGGAAAACCTACATAGATTTATATCGGTTGTCTATTTTAGTCAATGTGGATATTTTTTTCTATCACGCTTAGATAAATATATACGGGTACTCCATTTATACCCATCTGGATTTTATATCGGAAGAATATATAGCTTTAATATGGTCGCTCATTTGAGACCATTGGTTACTATTATATCGAAAGCCCATATAGTTTTATATAAGTATCCGACTGGTGTACATATGAAGATTATTTATATGTTAAGCCTGTATAGATTTGTATAGGTGTCCCAACCGGTCTAATCTTGAGTTTATTTATATGGGAAACATATAAAGATTTATATGTGTTGCCCATTTGTCCCCAAATGAATATTTTTTACATCAGAAGACCATATAGCTTTATATGGTTAGCCCATTTAAGTCCATATAGCGATAATTTATGGAGGAGGCTAATATAGATTTTATTGGGTGGATATTTTCATAATGGAAGCTTAGATAAATATATATGGTTAGCCCATTTGAACTCACCTGAAAATTATTCATACAGGAGGACTACATATATTTATATGGGTTGTCCATTTGAGCCCATGTGTAGATTATTCATAATGGAGGCCTATGGATGGATGGAGACCTATATTGGATGGGTTGCTTATTTGAGCCCATCGGGAGTTTATTCATTAAGGAAGCCTAAGTACATCTAAACTGGTTCACATTTGTACCCTTATTACGTTTATTTATACAGAAAGTTTGTTTAAGGTCATATGGATACATTTTTGTATCGAAACCCCATATAGATTCATGTGGGTAGCTCATTTGCGTCCATTATTGATTTTTTTTTATAGTGAAAGCGAATATATTTTAACCCATGAAAAAAATTTATATGATAGGACTAATATAGAGACTAATATAATGATATGTGATATGACTAATATAATTCTAAGTCCTATAGGATTCCCATTTGAGACCATCTGAATATTTTTATTGGGAAGTCACATATTGATTTATACGCTCTACTCATATGATTAAATAAGAATTTTTTTCCTGTATAAGTCTATTATGATTTGTATGGTATGCTGATCTTAACCAGTCAAATTAACCGGTAAAAAACCTACCATACAAATTCGTATTTCCAGCATGTCATTCGATGCTTTTCAAAAAAGCTGAGCGAGTCTACATGTGAATATGTAAATTGCTTCCTTCTACGTAAATGTCTTATTTCTCCAGAATACATTTGCATTGGTACAATTTTCAAAAAAGAAAATAATGCATTAAGCCTTCTCTAAAACGTATTTGTTAGCAAACGTAATAAACTTATCACCGAACCACGAATTCCCACACATCACATTTCTCAAGTTTCCCACACCCAACCATGGAATCCCACACATCCATACACGAAATCCCATTTTTCAGGTTTTATCTTTTTAGCAGCTATGTGGAAACGTCACATGATTTTGACCTTGGTCAGACAACGTGAGCAGCGCCTGGACTGGTGGACCTCTCGTCACTGCCAGGATCGAATTCCCGACCCCCTGCTCTAAATCAATTTGATCTAACATATGTAGGGGAGAGTCGAGAAGCCCCCCCCCCCACCTTAGGAGTATTGCTTATATTTCTGTGTAATATTGAGTAATAATCAATATTTTTGTACGTTTCTATTGTTTTATCATCTAATTAAATAGTGCAAAGAGAATAAACCAAAAAAGAATAGTTTAACTTAAAATAGAAATTTAAAAAAACATGTTTTTCAGCTCTTCAAAATATGTCGGGTACCTCCGCCCAGTTACAAAAATTATGTTTTTTGACTGTTTTTTCAGGTATAAATGAAAATGACCAATGTATTGACAATAGATAAACCTTGTTTATCATTTTTATCACAAAATTTAATTTATTTATTACATATTTATATACTTTTAGTGAATTCTATCATTTAATAACAATAATTTAATAACAACAATATTTGTTGTTAAAAATGCATATAACATTCAAATTTGAAGCAATAAAATAATAATCTTTGCAACCGTACATTTATCGACGAAATAAAATTGGGCGGTGGATACCAGACATTCATGTGAGCGGGGCTACTCGAAATCCAACTTTTTTGTAAATTTGTAATTACTCGAACAAGTTTTCACTTATAAACTTCTTTCTTTGTGTAAATTAAGCATAAGACTACATACTTTAATGCTGTATATATAGAAAATATTATTTTTTTAGTATTAAAATGAAATTTAATTGAAACATTCAACCAATTTTTCTTAATTTCATGACTACTGTATTCAACATATCTTCAAAACTATTGTTTACCATTTTACCAGCTGCATAAATACTTGAAACTTTGAAAATAATATTTTTTTAATATAACAATTAATGTCCGATGGCCCATTGACTTGAAAAAATATTCTATACATATGAAATTGACAGTGGGCGGGGCTACCCGACTCTCCCCTACGTAAGGAGAAATTTCATAAAAAATAATGCGAGCAAATAAATAAATATAATACGATATGTATGTAAAAAATAATACAATGTATATATATTCCTGTCGGAATATATCTGCGTTAGATGATATTCCGTAATAATTACGCATTAAGCTTGTTATAGAAGTAAGTATATTTATGCCAGAGGAAATTTTGTAAGGAATAATGCATCATGCCAGCTCTAAAAATTGTCTGCGCTAGGAGAAACTTTGATAAGAAAATAATGCTTTAAGCTTTCTCTGAAATATTTTGCAAAAAATTCAAAATCTTCATAATTGGCCGTTTATCTTTAACAAGGTTTTCAAATAAAAAAAATTCTTGCTTTGAAAATAAGTTTTCTTGTAAGTCTTTTTCTAAAATGTGAAATGCATCTATGCTAAAACATTTCAATGCATCTTAAGTAAAATGCAAAATCCATACACTATATTTTGAACGCTGATCCTTTTATAAATGATTACTTACCGAAATCTTATCTTCAATGACATTTTTAAAATGATTTTATGTATTTTTTTTTCATTTAGTCTGAGTAGTTATCTCTCTCCCCCCTCATTTTTGAGAATGAGATGCGTTGTGAAAGATTACCTTCGGAGATACACAAATATTTCCTCTAATTTTGCTAGCTTATTCTTTGAAAGTTGTAATGATGTGTTTTGTTGTTTAAAATTTTGTTATTGAACATTGTAAGTGATCTTTAAAATCATTTATTGCAATTAAAAAATTCTTTAATGCAATATTTTGTTTATTATTACTTAAAACGGAAATATTAATAGAAAAATGGTAATTATATTATTATCATTAAAATTAGTGCTTTTTATCGTATAAACAATTTTACATTTAATATTACTTTTAAGATATATTTACACTTATTATCTCTAATAAATTTTTTTATGTTACTAGGAGAAGCTAAATTAACACCAACAATCGGTCTTTTCAGTTCAATTTCAACTCTGTGTTTACAATTCTGTGATAGTTGGCATTTTTAACTATAAGCTTCAAAGTCAATTCCTAAACTAGTCATAGAATCCTAGCAATGACTGGGCGATACGAATTTTGCATTCGGCTTGCACCGACCACAGCGCTGACGTAAAATATTCTCAGTGGTACACCGATCGTGGTTTAAAGTTCCCTTTCTGTCAGGCTAACCGTGGGAGGTTTTCGTGGTTTTCCTCTCCATGTAACGCACATGCGAGCTAGTTCCACCACAAAGTCCTCCACGAAGGCAAATTTCTCCCAATACTTGATCCAGGAGTTCCCTTGTTTTCTGGATTGGATTCAAAATTACAAGACTATGGAGTTGAACATTAATAGCCGTGAACCCAAAAATTGAGTCAACTGTTCAATGACGGTTATAAATTATAAATATAAATATATAAACTAATTATAAAATGTTAACTGCTTTTACTCGATCGTACTTGTATATTTTTTTACGCCCCTTCATTATTTCAAGTTTTTTAGTCTTTCAAAGTTATGTAAATGAAAAAAAAGGAAGGGATAGTCACTAAAAAGCTCTTAAAATTGCAATAACTTTCGAACAAAATAGAATTTCGAAAGAAATGCCTTTTTATGTTCATTAATGAAAATGAACGTTTTAGCAACTTTTTAGGTTTTCAACTCTGTTGTCTCTTTTAAACAAGCTGAATAGCGGACCACATGGTGCATTTTTCTACACATTAAAATCAAGTTTGTAATTTTTATTAACTAGTTTGTAGTTTTTGAGCAGTAAAACAAAATTTAACGTAAAATTGAATATTCAAAACATCGAAGTGCCAGTGTCACTTATGAGTTTTTTTTTCTTTTTACTCAAGATTCTTTAAAAATTTTATGATTGTTTGTTGTGATAAATTACTGATATGATCATTAAAAATTATTCTTACAGTTTCCTTACAGAGAATAAAAATGTTATGATTGTTTGTTGTGATAAATTTTTGGTATGATCGCTAAAAATTTTTCTTACAGTTTCCTTATAGAGAATAAAAATGTTATGATTGTTGTGATAAATGTTTGGTATGATCGCTAAAAATTTTTCTTACAGTTTCCTTATAGAGAATAAAAATGTTATGATTGTTTGTTGTGATAAGTTCCAGGTAAGATCGTTAAAAATTATTCTTACAGTTTCCTAATAGAGAATAAAAATTTTATGATTGTTTGTTGTGATAAGTTCCAAGTAAGATTGTTAAAAATTAGTCTTACAGTTTCCTAATAGAGAATAAAAATTTTATGATTGTTTGCTGTGAAAAGTTCCAAGTAAGATCGTTAAAAATTAGTCTTACAGTTTCCTAATAGAGAATAAAAATTTTATGATTGTTTGCTGTGATAAGTTCCAGGTATGATCGTTAAAAATTATTCTCACAGTTTCCTAATAGAGAATAAAAATTATATGATTGTTTGTTGTGATAAGTTCCAGTTATGGTCGTTAAAAATTATTCTTATAGTTTCTTAACAGATACTACATTAGCAATGCGCTTAGTAATAAATATTTCAATTTTGTTTTTAAATAGAAATCTGATATTTATCGAACAACAGTCTTTACAGAGGATTTTTACATAATCGGGGAAGCATATACTTTTGAGTTTACTGAAATCATAATTTATTTTATCAAGTATATCAAATATGGTTCATAATTTGAAGAATAATGTAAAAATATGTACATACATAACGAATATATTTTGTTTAGAATAACAACATATTTCTCCAAAACATCCACCCTTAAAGCTTTATTTGCTTAATTCGTGAAGGAAGTATAAACTTTGATTTTTCCCAGCAGAAATAAAATATTATTTTATTTAATAAACAAGCATATTTTTGTTTCAATTAAATAACGAAGTGTATCTCACTAAGTATTACATTTTCCTTTTCCTGATTGGCCGACCAATTCCCCCCCCCCCAAAAAAAAAACAATTGTCTGCTTAAATTCGAAAAGAATTCCCTTAAGTAATACATTAACATAATGCTTTAGCATCAGATATCGTTTGAAGTGTAAATTTCTTTCTTTTAGAACATTTTTTTCTCTCTTTTTAGATAGAATGAAACTGTGTTGCCAAGGCAGAAAATAAATTACATTTTTCTCTATCGTCTTCTGTCTCTAATGGTAATAAGTAATCCTCAAAGGGGAAAAAAAAAAGAATCAGAAATTGCGAATGAATTTTCGAAAGTTGCTTTTCCTTTTTCTCTCCTAATTTTTAATGATTTTTCTTCAGAATATCATCTGTACTGAATTTACTTCACTTCATAATTGCTGTTTGTTTCTCATTATTGTTTGGAGAAGAATTTTTTTTTTGCCTCATTACATAAATAATGAAAACATGGCAGTATTTAGAACAGAAAGTTTTTTTTTTGTCTCCCTACAAATGGGGAAAAACCAAGTTTTTAGGAAAATAACTAGCTATAAACATTTCTTAGCGTACGGTAATAAGTTACCAAGTTACTTTATTTTGTACAATTAGTGTGAGTTTTTTTTAAATTTTATTTTTTACTTACCAGTAAGTAAAATATACGCGAAGCATAGAGTAAACAAGGTAGGTAATTTCTAGAATTCATTGTCTTTCATTTAAATAAAAGAATTTTGTTTAGGAAATCCTAGAAACTATTAAATTCTCGAATATTCTGAGCACTTAAAATTAAGTAAGCTGGAGCCTAATAAATGCAATAAATTTTTTCTTGACTTTATTGAATGGAAAATAAACTCCACAGTAATAAAATTGTCGGAAAAATTAATAAGCTTAGTTTTGTTACTTTTACTTTACAAGAGTTTTGTTACTTTTGTATTTCGTATCATTCAAAGTTTTTTAAGCTCTTTGTGTGTTGCTAGCCCATTAAAACAAATGCTTTTGATACACAATTTTAAAAAGAAAACATTTTTTAAATGTGCTGCATGTAAAAATTTTTTAAAAAATCGGTAAAGGCGCATAACTTTAGTTCGAATGGTAAAATTTTCATGTGCTAAAATAAAAACGAAATGATTAAGGCAATTTTTTTTAAAATTTGTAAAGAAGCATTTCCTTTTGATTCTTTTTAACTATTATAGAATTCATGTAGTTAATTAGAAATTCATTTATTTTACCGAAAATACCAATTTATTATAAAAGGGAAAGAACTACAAAAATTTTTAAAAAAAAACAAACAATTCTACATATCGCAAGCTTACATTAGATGTTTAATCTTTTACTCCAGTCTTTGATAACAGAATTAGTTATCATTCACATTATGACGTCATCGTGGGTATAGAGTCTGATTGGCTCTTGTAAAGTGGCATTGGTTTATGTTAGCAACTGTTCTTTCCATTCTATTTTAAGTAGGCACAGCCCGACAAATATGAATTTGATATGCTATCTCGTAATCGATTATTGTATCGTGCAATAATCTCAATAATAATTAATTCTTGTAAATAATAAAATATGTAATTAATACTTAGCAAAGCAAAAGAACTGAGCTATTAAACTCCCTAAGTTAACAAGAAGAAGTCTACAATAAAACAGACTAAAAAGGTGTAGCGTCAACACGCCATCTTCCTTGAAAACAACCAACTGGCACTGAGTTTATAGGACAGGTGGTAGTGTATCAGCGGTCTCCTTTTCCTCGTTCACATTTGCCCACTATTTCGAGGTAAAGGTGAATTCTAGTGAGAAAAATACTAAGGATTACGAAGGTCATGTGAATATAGGATCGTGAAAATAGAATAATTCATGATCGTCGAAATGACCAATTTTCATAATTTTTAATTCCAAAATTAAGTATTCACAACTAGTCAATTTTTTTCCTTCATTGTATAATCATTTTCAAAGTCAGGCTTGAGCCAATGGGCTCAGAGGATAGAGCGTTCGCCTTATAATGCGGTAAACCGGTTTCGAATCCCAGCGATGGCAGCTCGATATGAATTCTGCACCCGGCTCACATCGACCACAGTACTGACGTAAAATATCGTCAGTGGTAGACGGATCATGGGTTGAGTCCTTTTGTCGTGGGGCTAACCATGGGAGGTTTACGGGGTTTTCCTTTCCATGTAACGCAAGTGCGGGTTAGTTCCCTCAAAAAGTACTCCACGAAGGCAAATTTCTACTAATACTTGATCCAGGAGTTCCCTTGTATTCTGGATTGGGTTCAAAATAACAAGACAACGAAGTTGAACATTTGTAGTCGTAAACACAATAGTGGGTCAGCTGTCCAACGACAGTTATGCAAGACACTGTTCTTTTTTGGTTGGTACACACCATTTACAAAAATTAGTGAGCTATGAACAGTTAACACTGCTCACAATTCCCCTCAATTACCTGACATACACACCTTTTCACTATTACTCCTTTCTTGAAATGTTGCGAGTAACTGTGACCTAGAAAGTTTTATACATAAAGCAATTTACTAAAGTGTTATCGTAAAATTTACTGAATTGTAATTGTATTCTACAATAAAACCCTTCAATAATCCTTTTATCTTTGTATTTCTTACATGGAAATGCTTTTGGAACCCACAGCAAAACATGCTTAAAAAATATTAATAATAAGTAAATAAATAAATAAAAGAGGCAAGGTTTTTTAAGTCATATTTTTAAAGTAAAAATTAGAATTAAAGAACTTTAACTATTGAAAAAGTAAAATAGAAACGAAGATTGCCTAAATCATCGCTTATCTTTTGCTTTGAAAAAAAAAAAAAGATACAGATTTTGTTTAAAATCACAAACATTGACGCTAAAATAATTTTCTAATCAAAATTGTTTGAGTTCCATAGGAAAATTTCGAATAATAAAATAATTCTATACCAGGAATAAAATAAGCCCCAATCTGTTTTGAATCCAATTATTAGTTAAAATGATCAATTTATTATATATCATGTTCAAAATTCCATTGGAACAATTATTGATCATTTACTTCCAGCGGATGCCCTCAAACGTGTGAAGGAGGAATTTTCGAATGTTCGAAATCGTTTGAGTAAACGTGATATGGCAAATGGTGATTGTTGTAAATGAAGCAATACACCGATTTCGTGACGAAATATTTATAATGAGGTACCGATGCAAATTTATTCGAAGCGAATGGGGTCGAAATAATGTACTAAATGGAACCAAGAACTTAGTTTTGCGAGTGGGATAGCTATTTTTAAAAATGTTCTGGATTTCGGCGATCCTATATCATTTATCATTGGTAGAAAAGATATCGTATTAATTGTGTAGAAGTACTCCGTTCGCCAACTATTATTGCACGTAATCTAACGAAATTATGAAAATTGAAAGAATGGTATCTTTAGTTAGGTGAATGATTCCAGTTTTATTTGCACTTTGGTATAATAAATAACAATAATATTTTTGGTATAGGGGAAAGCGGGGTACAATGAAATGAAATTTACGTTTTTTTTCTTCTTCTTTTCACTATTTTACATGTATTAAAATACAATTAATGCACACTTTCTTGTATTTTCGCCTTCGAAGGGAATCTTTCTTTATTTTCTCTATTTCTAAACAATATCTTCATCTTTTAAAAGTAGCAAAAAATAATTGTCTAAACCTTTTTGCAGCTGGGACACCGGTGACACTTTATATATTTTTCTTCTGCCGCTCCAACTATAAGCAAAAAATATATTTTTGTATTTTTTAATTTAAAAAAAAACAGTCTAATAGTTACTAAAAAAATCTGATTATCAAAATTATATTTGTACTAAAATATAAAATCTTAAAAAATTAGTTTGCATTTTTTTCACCTTCGTATTCAAAAATTTATCAATGATTGATTTTGTAAGTTAAAGAAATCTAAATTATGAATAACTGCTTCTCTTAGATCAAAATAACTGCAAATAAGTGCAAATTGAAAAATCGTTGTTCAGAAGTGAGCCGCGTTTTGGAAGATTTTAAGTTTAACGCTGAAAAAGACGCCGGTGTTTCATGCTATAAATTATTAATATACTAAACCATAAATTATTAATATGCTAAATATATTTTTCACTCAAATGTTTCTCTATATATACTCTTCAAATAATATTTCAAAAAGTAGGAAATGTTTGTTAATAGAAATTTTGAGTCAAAGAGTGTTTCATTGTACCTAGTAAGCTTTATAAATGGCCTAACAAAATTGTATTTCCTAAAAATATAGACTATTTTACTTTCTAATATGTATTTAGATGGACATTTTTTTTCAATCTGTTGTTCGAAAACGGATTGCAAACAAAAAAGTCAAGTCTAAGACTTCATATCAAAACCTTTTAATGACAGCGGAATATTAAGATTTGAAAAAAAGGGATAAAGGAACTTAGTAGTCAACCCAATATGAGACAAGTAGTAGCGTTTTTATGCCCAATTGAAATTTAATTTATGATATTTTAAAAAACATTAAATTTGGTATTGTATACAGGGCTGTACAGTTGAATTTGGAGTTGGAATCGAAAGAGATTTCGCTGGTGTCGTAAAAATGAGTCAGACTCCGGCCACTTAGAAGTTAGGTCCTATAATGTTAAAGAAAAGAGGAATTAGTTGTACTTAATGGAAATTAGTTAGATAAATATTTATAATTAGAACGTGAGAAAAATAACTCGCAAATGAATGTTGTGACAATTAATTGAATTATAATTTCATAGTTAATTTATCACATTAACATTTTTTTGATCGCGTTAGAAAATTTAGATGGAGCTATTATAAAAGTACTGTTTAAAAAGTGCTATTACAAAGTGCATAAATTCCTAAAACAAATCTATTTAACTCAGTTGAAAAGTTAATCATATATAAAAATGAGTTTAATGCATCACATTTAGTCCAATAGTTTCTTAGTTTCAGAATATTCTCTAAAAATCTTCTTGGCATAAAATTTTTATGAATATGTGAGGGTGCGTGTGAGATTTTGTTGTGCAGAGCTCACAATAAAAATCAGACCATCTTTAATAACTTTTGATCTAATGATTGGATCTTCACGTTTTAGGACTCAATCGTTATGGTTCAAAGGGATGAGTTGAAACACGCTAATTAGTAAATGCAGACGATATTTTAAATTTCGAAATCGGACACAAAAAGTACTTTTGAAACTTTTGAAATGTAAGGCATTCACTTTTTTACATCGTTTTAAAGAATGTAAATTTAAATGGCGAAATGTAAAATTTAAGCGAAATCGGTCGAATGTTTGCAGAAAAATCAAATTTAAAAAAAAAGTCGTATTTCTAAAAATATTTTTAATCAAAAACCATTAACTCCCATAACACATAAAGAAAGAGAAATATATCTTTCGAAATTAATATTCATTTAATAATCTGTATAAGTAAAGCAGAATGTTTATGTGTATGGGTGTGTTTATGTGTCGTATACAAATTCTTATAAATACATCGTATAAATTGCATGTATATGGTAATTCTAAACCGGTCCGCACCGAATTTGGTGCATAATATACATTTGAAGACGCAGCGGACCGAACTGCCTACTTTAAAATTCTCTATGTCTATGATGTATCTGAACGCTGTCCATTTGTTACGCCACATCCCAAACGAAGAAATTTTAAATAGGATTTGATGAATATTTTATAATACCTTTGATTTGCTAGCTTAGAGCTAAAATCCAATTAAAAATTGGTTTTTCCACTCGTTTTAATAAATTTTTCAATTTTAGTTTCCTATGTTAGGTTATCACAATTAAAATTGGTGATCGAATTCGCATTTACGTAAAAATATTTGAACGCGTTAGTTAAATTGATACCTACACTTTTAAATCGTGTCCTTAAACTCAACCAGAACTTATAAAATACAATTGAAGCTATCTACCAAGCCATGGAAAAATTTTCATATATTCTAAGCATAACAGGTTAAATGATACTATACAGTTAATCTTTCTTTTAGTGAGTTGAACTTCTAATTATGGGAAATCTAATCGTTGAATAGTTTACATCGAATTGTCACTAATTCACACAAAACGGGAACTCTTTTCTTTTCTGAAAACATTGGTGTGTTGGAGCGCTTTTTTTACCGCCAGAAGTTAACGTTTGTTATCGAGAATTGATTTATGTCGTAATAATACATTTACTAATTCCTATGTGAATCTTATTTTATTATAATTATAATGTTTAGTGTTACGCAATGCGACAAATTGTGGCGTCTGCTTTACACAACGTAATACACTGAAGAGCCAAAAAAACTGGTATACCTGCCTAACATCGTGTAGGGCGCCCACGAGCACGCAGAAGTGCCGCAACACGACGTGGCATGGATTCGACCAATGCGTGAAGTAGTGCTGGAGATAAATGACACCATGAATCCTGCAGGGCTGTTCATAAACCAGTGGGAGTAAGAGGGGGTGGTGATATCTTCTGAACATCACGTTTCAAGGCATCCCAAATATACATGCGATGTCGTAGATTTGATGTTTTACCGGATTTCCGATACTCCGGTATACTCGTGAAATGGTCGTACGTGAAAATCCAAATTTCATTGCTATCTCGGAGATGCTATGTCCCATCTCCCGTGCGCCGACTATAACACCACGTTCAAACTCACTTAAATCTGTATAACCTGGCATTGTAGCAGCAGTAACCGATCTAAGAACTGTACTAGACACTCTTTGTCTTATATAAGCGTTGCCGATCGCAGGGCTGTACTTTGATTGGCTCCATACCCCTTTATTTGCATACTCATGCCTGTACCAATTTTTTTGACTCTTCAGTGTATAATAGAGCATTCTTAATGTAATTGGGTACTTGCACTTTAAGAAAAAGAAGACCACGAATATCAACGCATATGACCTATGTTGTTAACACCAGCTGTTCGTTTATAAGCAAAATAGCGTGTTGAATTTGAGCAAATGGCGTGTTTGAGTTTATCCACATAAGTTAGAATGTCAATTAATGTGAAGTATATTCAATACAGAGCCGTATATCACTTATCATATTTGTTGAAATAAAATTCTTTCTCGTCTACCTCCTTTATTTAGCTTGGAATTATTATTTGTTTATGTCTTTCATTGTAACGGTGATACATTTTTGCTTTGCGTATCTAGCAACTTCCATACATAATTAGTTTGTTTTTGTTCTACATGGCTTCATGCCTGTCTTTGTGTTAAGTAAGGAGATATATAATGAAAGAATTGAAGTCTTTGTGAAGTGAAACAATGTGGAATGAGTCATATAAGAGAATTGATATTTTATGGGTTTGGCTTACTCGAGATAGAACAGTCGGTAACGTAAACAAATTCCATTTTTCAGCAACCAATCAGGATGGAGATGCCCACACCACGTAACTTGCTGGTAACCTATTGAACACTACTTTGGTGTAAAAAGGTTGCCACCGTTTTTTATGTAAAAGTACATGAAGAAAATTTTACATATGAAATTTAATAAAATTTTATGAATTTTATAAAATTTTACATATAAAATTTTACAAAATTTTACAAATTATATGTTCCTCATATTTATCCACATATTTTGTAATGCTGATCATCAATACCGATATATTTTTTTCTTCCCGTACGAAGAACGGATATTCAATAAGTTATATTAATATTTTCCGAGTAATCGGGGAAAATTTTTAATCGAGTATAAATTAAAGCAGGAGTCAAACATTTTAACCACCGACTCCACGGGTCTGGAGTCGGTGGTTAAAATGTTTGACTCTAATGACTAAATGTTTGACTAAATGTTTGACTATATGTGCCCAAGCTATTTTCTGTCACTCGGTGAAGTTGGCTTTATTTATTGTTATAATTCCTAGAATTATCCCGTTCAATTCTTTAGAATAAAGAAAGCACATAGTAAGAAAGCATTAAATTTTTCAATTACTCATTTCTATAAAATAAAGTACTTAGCGGGTTTTAATAAAATTTGTAACGTAACGCAAATCATAACGTAAGAAAAATAATTGCTTTAAGAACAAAATGAATAAGGCTCTTACAAGCATAAAATCAAATATAAAATGCATTAAACCAAATTAACTTTAAAAATAAGCGAGCCGTGTTTGTGATTTAAACCTAATAAGCGTAAAATGCTTTCTTATACAAATATTTTTAAAACCACAATTTGCTCGAAAGCTGTTAAAAATAAAACATAGAAATTCAAATGTTACGTTAATGAGATGGTTTAACAAACTTTTCATGCGTGATCAAGAAATTGAACTGTTCACGCAAATTCAATTAAATTTAAATGTATCGCAGCTACTGACTTTCCTGCAAAGCTGTAAGAGATTATTAACACAAAATAAAATCCGTTTTCAATACACTAAGGTAAATTTCCTTTTTACAATAATCGAGTTTAAAATTATGCAGCTTCTTTTAAAGATTATCTTATGACTGTGATTAAATGATATTCCTTCGTTTATGATTAACTAAAGTTTCTTATCTGCAGAAACGACAAAAAGTTTTTTCTTGAATATATTTTCGAATATCTTTTCTTCTCCTTTTAAACATTTTAGATAATTTATCTTAAGTGGTATCTGCGAATTGTCATTTTGTTAAACTTATTAAAAGATTTTTAGTCGAGGGTTATGGATTTCTAAAAATAAAAAGAATTATGACGTAAAGCTTAATCCAATTAAGGTTTTTTACAACTTTAAAACCACTTTTCTAAATATTAATATCTATGCAGATGAAACTTAGACTTTAACGGAAAAAATAATAAAAAGAATTCTGATAGTTTTTGAGACAAAAATTTTAAGTAGTATTTTTGAGGTGTTCTGTTAAATAGAATTTGAGGCAGGACAGACGTAGAATTAAACAGAATTTGCAAAACTTCAGAAGTAATTAATTTTACTAACATCCGAAATAAAAATAAGTTGAATATTTTAGTTTTTAAATATTCTGTTAGAAATATAATTGCTTTGAATCAGTGTAGAACAAAATGGTTGTATAAATCTTTCTTTCATCTATCTGGTATACAACTTTCTATAATATCTTTTTGTTGATTTTTCAAGTGAATTTTATATTTAATTAACAGAGTTTTTGCAATAAGTCAGTAGGAACCTTCATAAGTTTCAAACAACTGTAGCTATAGTCCTAAGAGTATAAAAAAGTTTTCACTTTAGGAATAATTTTTATCTTTATTGTTTAGCCCACTGGCGGTTTAGGAAATGGGCAAAATCGGGAGAAAGTTTCTTCCCAATACAACTATTTCCCTTTCTAATAACATGGAAAAACTAGTTTTGCAGTGTATAGAAGACTACAGGTTAAAATACGTGCAGATAAAATAGTCGTTATGTGATAAAATACGTGTGATAAAATACAGGTAAAATACAGGTAAAAATACGTTAATAATGTTTTACGTGCAGAACAGACAGTGTGTTAAATACCGTTTACAATAGGTATGGTTAAAAAAACCTAAATACAAAAATATAGGGTTTTGTAACAATTTACAACTAGCAAGGTTTCGAAACCGTAAATATGAAATTTAAATAGACATAAGAGTTAGTTTGTGGTTGAGTTGTATTTTGTCAAAAAACCGTAGTATGTGACTTAATTAGTTGATTTAGTGGTGCCTTTGATTGTGAAGAGGGGGAAAAATTAACTTAATTGTGTTAAGCAGATCTGTGTTACTGCTGCCATCTATGCATGTATAACAGTTTCGTATTCAGTTGAGGAGTGCTAGACTCAGGAAACTCTTCATGCTTTAAAGTAACTAAGGAACAGGCTGAAAGGAACTAAGTGGCTTCATAAGGTGTTCACCACATACTTATTACTATAAGATTATTAGACATTGTGACCTGTTGTGATATACAACTGATGATGGGAAAATAACAATTTGAATTCGTAATCCTTATCACATAGCTTAGCTGTCAGCTCTCGTGCACTCCATTCTCATAGGCTTAGGAATTAGTTGCTGTGGATGAAATTATCTATGTTAACAGTATTAGGTGAAAACAGTCAATAAAAGCTTTTTCTCTCAGTTAATAGTTTTAATGCCATATTTTTTCAAGATTATTTGACTGTTTTGGTTGAATATAGTAAAATATCAATTAACTAAATTGTTATTTAACCATTTTTTCAGAGAAATTTCAGACAGTTTATTGTATTAAATTTTTTACCTTATCCAAATGAAAGTGTTGAGACATTTTGCTCAATACAAGGTTGTAAAACTTATGTACTTAACGAACGAGTAATGTTTCTTTGTTCGTGATTAATGACAAATTTAATATGGTTCTTTATTTTTCTTCTTATTGATTAATTATAAATTATTTTAAATCGTACAGTCATCAAATGAATTATTTCCTTTCTTCTACATTAATGAAAGATATATTATATTGTTGAAGAAAAAAATTTACAACTTATTTTTCATATTGGAAGTTAAACTGTTTTTAAATAACTATGGTTCGAAATTATGCAACATATTAGAAACCAATCATATCCATCTGTCCGACCAATCATAAATAATACACACTAAATAAGATATTTTCTACGTAATTCAGGTAATTAAAAAAAAAACTATTTTAAATTAAGGAATAGCATCATCGAGAAGATGTTTTTTTTTTTCATGTGGATGTCACGGCGAAAGACCGAAATCGGTAGTTGTTGACTTTCACCGGTGAATGTCGACAAACACCAAATACGTCGGTGAAAAATCGAATATTTCATTACATTCTTGTACATTCGGACCCTCACCGGTGTATGTCGACAATCACAGATATGCTTTGGTGAATGTCCGAAATATTTATTACATTCGATTTGATATGAATTTATTTGTGGATATAATTACATTTATTCGATATTTTAACCCTACACTGATGTTTTTTTAAGGTTAAGTGTCACTGCCAGGCATACATTTGCCCGGTATACCCTACACTGATGTTTCTTCTAATCTATCGTCAGTAAGTATTAAAATATAGAATAAATATAAATATATCAAGCAAATATAATAATATTAACGAATAAATTAATATAAATTGGATGTAACAAATATTTCGGACATTCACCAAAGCGACTATATGATTGTTGACATTCACCGGTGAGAGTCAGAAAAGGGTATTTAGTAAATATTTCGGACATACACCAAGCGACTACGTGAATGTTGACATTCACCGGTGAATGACGACATTCTCCAGATTTCGGTGTTTCACCGTAACATGGACACCGTTTCTCACTAGCTTCCCAATCATGAGATTTCTTGACAGTAAACAGATTGTTACATCAAAATTAATAACTATTTAACTAAAAGACTATTTAATTAAAAGTTTGCATTGAATTAACAGAAATTTAGTTTCGTATTCTATTAGGATTAAATTTAAACTTATATAATGATAAAGGAGGAATTGTAATTAAATTGAAATAAGTAAGTAAATTAAAATAGAACTAAATCAAAATGAATTCAAACCATCAAGGGATACAATGCATGCAATCTTGAGGGATATTTTCTGTGAATAGCTGTTTAACAAAACAAAAGTGATGTGAAACGGTTGACATTTTTGCTTTGTTAATCAGTTATTTACTTATAACCTGCATTTGCTGGGACCTGTATTTGTCCCCTGATAAAATACTCTTTTGGATTCATATTTATTTTGTTCTATTTTGATTCTTTTCGCTTCAATTTAATCACAATTCCCAAATCTTTCCACATATTTATTTAAAGGTAAATTTTGGAATTATATTGTGCCACATTTGACTTAATTTTGATTTTAGTTCAAAACTTTAGTTTTTGCATACAATCATAATAGTTGCATATTAGTTAATTATATATTTTTTGTGATAATAATAATTAACCAAGTTAAAAATTTATATTTAATTTCAATGCAGTAGACTTATGCAGTGGTAGACATTTGAAACTGATGATAAATTAAATAAAAAGTCCTGTAATCATATTATATTTCAGGAATGCCTTTTTTTCCCTTTATCTCCACTTGCATCTGTAATTCATCTGAAAATTGAATTTACTTTTTCTTTCGAAATCAGTAAGATGTTAAGTAATTCAGAAAAATATTTTCCCGTTGAGTTGTTGCGAAATTATTCAGCAAATACGTATGGAATTATTCTATAACTCTCTATTCCTAAGAGATACGTATCTATTTTTTTTCTATTTTATTTCAAATTGTTCAAACACATTCAATTAAAGGAGAGCTTCAGAATATCTCGAGCATATTTTGTTAGTGATATTTACTTATTTCACACGTTGTAGAATATTTGATGATTTCAAGTCAAATAATTCTACGCTTGAAGTATTTCTGTACGGATTCCTTTCAAAATCCTCACTATTTACTTAGATATAAAGAACGAATAAAAATGTAATTTTCAATTCAATTGGATTATTTTTTTGTTGATCTTTTAGATTTTAAGAATGCAATCTTTGAATACGTAAAAATCTCTTCTACGAACATTTTATGTAATGTATAGCTTACTAAATGTACAAAGGAAGATGACACTGTCGATGATTTTATCCAAAAATGCAAATAAAAAAATCTGTTGAAGGCTCTATTCCCCCCTTTCTATTTTTAGATTAATCAATTTTAAAAAAAATTCGCATGAAACTTACAGCAATAGAAATTTTTTTTTTGTTTATCGATTCTGAGAAAAAAGAATGCACATTAAAGCATTACGGATAAAATGACGGTAAAAAATACTGACACCCTGAGGGGTCAGTATTTTTCTGTAATCTGTAAAATATATTTATACCCTAAAATTCTATACCATAATTTTTACAGAAATATTTATTTATTTAATGTGATTCAGTAACTTTACTGTAAATATTACTTTAAAAATTACGGTATATCAGATATTTTGTTCCATAAAATTTTATGGTATAGATTACTATAAAATTATAATATAAATTACAAATATGTATATAAATTACAGTAGTAGATTACAGTATATAAAGTATTAATGATAATATATAAATGGAATTGCGGATGGATTACCGTAAAATTTATACCGTAATTCTTGCAGTAATATTTATTTAATTACAGTGACTCAGTGATTTTGCAGTAAATATTGCCGTATAAAAATTACGGTATATCAGTTGTTTTGTGCCGTAAACTTTTGTGGTATGAATTTTACCGTAATTTTTCACATTGTAGTCAAAATACCAGACTATGGTAAAAGTTACCGTATTTTTTTTTTTTTTTTTTTTTTGCTCTATGAGAAGTACAGTGATTTGCTCCACAGCACTTCGGTAAGGAATTTTGATAAAATTACAAATAAATTATGGTTTTATTATCATGCTTGCATAGTAGTAAATTTGGTAAAATTATTATCTGTAAGGTAATAATTGTACAAAAAGAGTCAGTAATTGCTTATTATTTTGAATGTAAAGCATGTAAAGGTTCTTCCAAAATGACTGTTATCATCCATCGATACAACTTGACTCTACTATCGAATTGTTTGTTTGACAGAACTAAACATTTATTAATAACCATCTCAAAGGAGTAAGCGGCGTTCCTTATTTATTCAATAAGCTTCTTATTTTTAGCGAAAGATATATGTGTGCGTTTCGATGAAAATTTAAAGCTTATCATGTCTTCGTTGGCATTTACAAATTAGATAATGGAGCCACACCTGAAACTCATTCAAAGTTAAATATATTCTCATCGATTATATCCTCATTAAACATTAGGATCTGATTATTTAATTATTAGGGATAGACGAAAGAGCTCTTTGAAATTTTACCAGCTACTTTTCCTCGAAAATACTATTTATAGTTTGTTTGCTTTAGCATGTTTAAATATTTGTCATTTGCAATGAATGAAAATTTTGCAATCGATAAATTAAACTCTTTAATTGATAGCAGAGAAAATTTTAATTTTAATTACCGCTTCTCGTACTTTTATTTAGAATTATGCTATTATTAAAACTCCAAATAAAATTGAAAAACTTAATACAAAGAACAAATAAATACTCAAATTAAATTTGTAGCAATTTGTAATCTTTAGTACAAATCTACCTAAGTAAATATTTTTCAAGAATATTTTATATTAAATAATTGAAATATTGAACAATTTTTGAAACAAAGATTTGTCTTATTACTCAAAAATGGAAAAAAAATTGCATAAATTGTTGGTACATGATTCAAAATTTTAAAATTATTAAAATCTGGAAATATACATGAGATCCCAAGTAGAAACTTTGAAATTATTTTTTCAGAAATATTGATATAATACAAATAAATAAACTAATTAATTAATAAAGTAGAAATTAACTTAATATATTTCATCTAGATATTACTAAACAATACTTTCGGAACAGACTACAAAATAAACAAGCTTCTTTATCAAGATAGCACTTAATGTATGCCACCCACTAGCAAAATTTTAAAGTATTAAGTAATAATTAGCAAATTAGTAATAATTTGCAAATTTATGCTGCGAAACTGATTCCTATGAACTTATTATACAATTTTGAAACCATCCCTAAAGCAAAACATTAATAAAAAAAGTTTAATTTTTACTGTGTTGGACAAAGGAAAAAATTCTGGAAAAATTACCGTTCTGTATGTTAATATAATTTCTGGTGAAAAAAAAACAACAGCATGATTTTGGCTATAAAAACCAAAATGTACGGTATTTAAATCATTCATTTGGTCATTTTTTCATTCATATGGTAACAGTTTACCGGAAATTCTGATTTTTCAAAAGTATAGTTCGTATTACCACGCATTTAGAAAGAAATACGTAAATTTAACCAAATAAATGGTTTTTATGCCATGATTTCTGGTGCAAAGATAAATTTACTAGATTTCATGACACATTATAAAACCATATTTTATTTTTCATTTTACTTAAAGCGTTTTGGTAAAAATTACCGAGCGTTTTTGATGCTAGCATAAAACCATAGAAACACGCAAAATTTTGATATATATTCCGGTAGTTTTGAATTTTGGATTCTTCTGGACTTTTTTTTCTGGATTAATGATAATTGAATTTGTAATCACCATCCGTAACATAATCATTAGAGCCCGGATTTTGATGACCTAAAAAATCTCAACTAATGCCCTTAAAAAGTGCAAAAAATGCCCTTAAAAAGGGCCAAAAATGCCCTTAAAAATGCAAAAATTGCGCAAAAAATGCCTTAAATAAAGCAAAAATATTGAATTAAAAAAATATTTTGGTCTTTAAAATTATTATGAGTCATTTAAAAAATATAAAGCAATGCAATACTTGTTCTACGTTCATTAAAGTTTGAAAAATATGTTCTATATCCTAAAATAACAAAAAAAGGAAAATATATTGACACCAAAATATTTTTATTTTGTATAGAAACTTTAATAGATATAACAACTTCCATCTCATATTACTAAATATCAGAATTACATTGGATTATTAACTGTTTTTTGATAATTTGAAATGTAAACGAGCGTCTCTTGTCTGAAAGTAAATTTTCATTCCTGCAGAAGCTTCTTTCAACGTCTACTGATGTTATAGGTGCGTACTTGAAAAAGACGGTCTCACTTACTTACAATTCTTCTTCAATTTGAAAAGATTTTGCTTCACCTGTTAATATTCCATAGATTTTCTTCATTGTTTGGAAGCCAGTGTAATAATAATAATTGATAAAAAAATAGTAAAAATTGGAAAAAATTAACAAAAAACTTTAAAAAATGCATTAAAATGCAAAATACGCCCCAAAATTTGAAGAAAAATGCCTTATAAATCTAAAAAAATGCTCTAAAAGACAAAAAATGCTCAAAAATGCAAAAAATGCGAAAAAATGCAAATGTCATCAAAATCCGGGCCTTAATAATCATTCATTATAAAAAGAACTAAAATATATGATTAGTAGTTCTTAAATGAACATAATCTTGCTTGAGATGAAATTTGAAACCACAAATAGGGAAATTTGTTCACCAAAACTGCTACTCAATCACTCAAATACCGTATCACCATAGACAATGCATAATCTGTATAAAAAATTTCATTTTTCGTTTATTGTCTGCTACGAGACGTTCGTACACTGTTAGAAATGTTTCGGTTAAAATGGTTAAATAACAATTTATTTAAATATTATTTTACCATATCCAAACAAAACAATCAAAGAAACATAAATAAGATGGTATTCAAACTGTTAACTGTGAGAAAAATCGTTTATTAACTGATTTCACCTAATACGGTTAAACAACCAGAATTTTATCACCCCACCAAACGAAGCCACTTAGTTCCTCGCGGTTGGGTACATATAATAGCCGAGATGGCTAATTTGTCAATCTCATGACCGACAGAACAGGGGTTCGACTGCCAGTGTCGATGCTACTTTATTTCCTCCATTCCTTTCAACAGTGAAGAGTTTCCAGTGTCCTGCACTCCCCAATTTGTGACTCTGGTCTGGAGAACAATATTCTCATTTACGCATAGATGGCAGTAATATAAAGCTGCTAAACTGTGTCCAAGTCCAGTTAAATTTCTTTTTTCTGGTTTTGAAACCATGTTAGCTGTAAATGGTTTAGAAACTGTATAGTTTTGTTTTCATGTTTTTTTAACCATACTAGTTGTAAACTGTTTCAAAACCGTAACGATAAAAAATGTTCTTTTCCGTAAACTTTACGGTGAATTGGATGAACAGACAGCTGCCGGTTATTTTACCGTAATTTTAGCATGAAAATTCTAACAGTGTAGGAGGAAATAAGTTGAAATACTAAAATTCATAAAAATAATTATCGAGTTAAAGTTTTTAAACTAATATAACTTAGTTTGAGAGCAAAGTATCAAACTGTATGAAAATTTCCCGAATTTTTCAAATTTTTTTTTTTTTTTTTACTGTACTTTAAGGTAAAAACAGGGCAAATATAAGAAGTACAAATATGTGTCCGGAAATAGAGTGTCTGGAGGTAATACGTGCAATAAGTTCGCTAAGCAAGTTTTCCTTTTTTTCTTCACCAAAGAGCATTTTTAAATTTTTTTCGTAATACAAATTTAAAAAATTTTACGTTTTCATGACTCAATTCTTTGTAATTACTACTGTTCCTATCAGTATAATTTGTATTTGTTAGTTACCTTTTTTTTAAAAAAGTTAAAAAGCAATATTTATGTAATATGTTCTATAGTAAAGGAAACATTGCACTATCTACAATAATTGTACTACATACATTACATTTAATAATATATATATATATATATATATATATATATATATATATATATATATATATATATATATATATATATATATATATATATATATATATATATATATATATATATATATATATATATATATATATATATATATATATATATATATATATATACTATCAACTAAAATGTACATAGTTAATACTATTCCCATTATCGTATTTACAATGCTTAAAGGTTAGATTTTCCGCGCAACTAAGTTATTCGATAAAATATATATCACATTCTATCCGACAAAAAGGTATTCTTAACTAGTTTAAACGATAAGGTCATTGTTATAAGTAAATGATGCGCCTTTTTTATTATAACTGAAATAACTATTAAGTATATAGTTAACGCAATTGCTTGGGAAAATTACAAAGAAACACTTACAGTTAAGTATATTTTTGAAATTATTCTATCATTATTTTGGTATTCTCTATATACATTAGTGTCATCTAATGATTACAATGTAACAGCCATTAACGTTGTGATCGATATATTTTTGCATTTGTGTTTTTGTAGAACATTTGCACAAAATTGAAAAGATTTCTGTAAATTTATAGCTCTGTAAAAATAGTATAATACGCCTCATTTTAATTTTAAAAAAACTTTAGTGTCATTAAAAATAAAATTGCGAATTTTTTTAACAGGAGCGCGTTTTTGGAATCATATTTAATTTCAATCTCAGAAACTATTCAACCAATTTACATTTCTTATGAAATTATAAGTCTAATCCTCTAAATTATGAGTAGCTTGTTTTTTTAAAGTTTTAAAAGTATTATTTTACCTAAAAAGTGGAAAAATGAACTGTTGTAAATTGCGGACATTTGAAAAATAGGCGGACATAATATATATACAGATGCCTTATGAAGAATTCAATACTTCTTATGACATAAAAATGAAATTAGAATTCAATTATTATAATAATTAAACCTGAAAATAAAATGGGAAATCAGATTAATAGCCTTTGAAATACGGTTAAAATAAGATATAAAAATATTATTTTGTAAAAAAAAAAATTATGATGCTTTGTGGCACTGTATTGGTCAATGTACCTTCTACCAAAGTTCTAATTTCAAGAAGTAATTTTTAACGATTTATGAAGTTTCAAAAAGAAATTCAAGACGATGTTTTTCCCATAAAATTAAACAAATAAAAACAGTTTTTGTAGAGCAGACATTTAAATGGTTCGAGAATATTATGTTTCTACCTAGTATTGTATTCTGCAAAACTTAAAATAAAAATTTACCTAATTTTAATTAGTCACATTCTTAAAAACATTTCGAGAGTATTTATAGAGTGATTTGCTTTTAAAACGTACATTCCTTAGCAATAGGCATAGGAGAAGGAAAGAGATACTAAATTAACTTTCCTTTCGATAGTATAACGAATGAGTTTCACAAGTTATTTCATTTCGCTCTCATTTTTTTGTTTCGTTTCAACTTCTTCCTAATCGTTATCCAAGCTTGGAAAAACGCCAGGACTTCTATATAGATATATAAAAGAGAGAAACTTTCGCTATTTGCTGAAAAGGCAACGTTTTATTAATGATCCGGGTGTAAAACGGAAATTCGGGAACTGATAATTTTCACTTAACAGCATTTTCCTGTTCGCGACAGTATGATTTGGAATCTGGGTATCTTTATCACTTTTCCCTGACGTTTGGCTTACATTTTAGTGTTTATTTTAATATTGGATTGAATCATACTGTAGATTTAAATACTCTCTAATATAGTCATTGAGACGAAATATATTTCTTTCATGTTGAAGTGAATTTTTCGTTTATTATTTGTGTCACTGTGGCTCAATTTCTTCTAACTCAATGAAAGAAAATAAGTTTGTTCAAAAGATTTAGAGAAATTAATAAATACATAAAAAAGAAGAATTAAATCCATAGAAAAAACACAGCAAATTAAAGATCCAAACCCTAAGCTCACTGCACTTGTCAATTCCCCAAACTACTATTATCGCTTTTATTGTATTGCTACGCAATTCAATAAAAAAGTCAATGTGCTCTTACCTTGTCGTTGTGTTGTGGCTTGAGTGTGATGTCAATCCTGAGAGCTATGCCGGCAGGAGCTCCGACTTCTGGTCGGGCCACCCAAGCTGGAGAGGTCGAAGGGGAGACTCCAGACTAAGCAGAACACAAACAACTAGTCCCTCAGGTTGGGTGTAGGGCTGACTCCCCGATCCCGTAAAAAATCTATTGTTACAAAAAGAAAAAAATACCTAGCCGAGTCTGTCCTAAAAGGGGGCAGCTTGGAACAAACTTCTGATGGAGGCCATGTCCCACCCTGGGCTGGCGTGCAACTGAAGAAGAAGAAGACGCAATTCAAGTTCACTCATAGTACTCTAAACCTTTTTAATCTTGTTTTGTATAAATTTTAGCACTCTTTTCAAAATAAAGCTCTAAAAATATGCAACAAATTATTTTGTTCAGTTTCAGTATTAGGAGTCATCAGTTATTTATTTTAACATGAACCCATAAAATTCATATAAAGTTAGAAAATGAAAATACTGTTAATTTCTTTACATCGTTTTCGGAAAAAGCGGATTGTGTTCAATATAGTTAGCGTATTTCATTATTTATATATTTAAGCGTCAGACTTTTATTACAAATAAACAGGCAATATAAATTAATAACTCAAACCGAACGCTATCTATTGGTATAAAATGTTGTTATTTACGTTTCTATACAAAGAAAATAACATTGTGATAAAAATCTAATGTTAAAGCATAGATTTAAGTTGAATTGATGAGCAACATTATTAAATATAAGTCTACTATCTTCTGATACCGGTGGAGAAACTTCATGGCAAATACTCTTTCACCAACATAAGTTATGAAAAATTTAAGAAAAAAAAAGAAAAATGTGAGTTCTGGTAAACGTAGAGTAAACTATAAAGATTCAAACTGAAATTTTTTTTTCAAAATATCAAAGTTCAAACCATTTCTGGCAGGATTACGATGTGGGCAAGCAATTCTGGAATAATTTGTTTTCAATTCTGCAATAATTTGTTTTCAATTTGAATATAAAACGCGAAATTGTTTGCCCACAAGATTACGCTGTGGGCAAACAATTCTGCAATAATTTGTTTTCAATTTGAATATAAGACGCAGAATTGTTTGCCCACAAGATTACACTGTGGGCAAACAATTCTGCAATAATTTGCTTTGAATTTGAATATAAGACGCAGAATTGTTTGCCCACTAGATTACGCTGTGGGCAAACAATTCTACAATATTTTGTTTTTGATTTGAATATAAGACGCAGAATTGTTTGCCCACAAGATTTCGCTGTGGGCAAACAATTCTACAATAATTTGTTTTCAATTTGAATATAAGACGCAGAATTGTTTGCTCCAAAGATTACGCTGTGGGCAAACAATTCTACAATAATTTGTTTTCAATTTGAATATAAGACGCAGAAATGTTTGCCCACAGCATAATCTTGCCGTAATCTTTAGGTTATTCAATAGTGATGCCAAAAAATGTCTTTTTTTTTCTACGACAGGCACTGAACTTTCGTTCTTCACTTCGGAAGATGCCGGAAGTGTTGCTCATTTAACGTTACCCAGTGGGCACCTAAGTCATGCAGACGAGCAACATCACCCACGCCACACTGCCACATATACCCTTTTATAGGGTGGGCCACATTCACACATCACACAACACAGAACAGCACACAGAGAGAAACATCCATGCCTGAGCGGTATTCGAACCCGCAACCATTAGCTTCACAGTCAGGCACGTTAGCTGCTCAGCCACCCGGTCAATCCAGAACCTATCAGCCAGTGTTTTAAAAAAGTTACGATTATGGGTGTGTACCGTGCGCAAAAATATGAACGGAACACCCTGAATTACTTTTGATCCAATTTTTGGATTTTCAAGTTCAGGAATCAATCTTAATATTTCGAGAGGGTGACCTCAAACATGCTAATTTATCAGTGTAGACGATATTCTAAGTTGCAAAATCAGGCACAAAACTGCACTTTCTCTGAATAAACATAACTTTTTCTTCGACGGATTCAGAGTTCGAACCCCCAAAATACCGGGAGTAGCCGCAAACTGGGAAATACGGCCAGAATAGTTTGGTCAGGAGACCAATCCAAAGTTAGGACCACTTAATGTTAATTTTACTTTAAGCTCATTTCGTCATTTCTCTAGTACTTTTTAAGCGAAATAAAAAAAAAATTTGCACATTATTATAAAATTCGTTTATCCAAAGCAAAACAATTTCTCTACAAAAAATAAATGATAGCAAGCATTCCTTATTTTTTATTATTTTATTAAATGATAGTAGAAAAAATGTTAGTTAAATACTTTAAAATGTGATTTTTTTGAAACTATACAACCGATTTCGCTCAAATTTTGTATTTTGCCACGTAAAATAACGTACTTTAAAATAGTGTAAAGAATATGTATACTTTACAGATCAAAAATTTTTCGATTATTATTAACTAAAATATTAAAAAATAATAAATATTTACTAAAATTTATATTTCGCATGGAAATATTTTTAGATAAACAAATTTTGCAATTATGCTCACAAATTTTTCCATTCACTCAAACAATTCTCGATATATGGAAAAATACGCAAAAAATAAAATTAGTATTAAGAGGTCCAAACTTTGGATCGTTTTCCTGACCAAACTATTTGGTTCAGATTGCGGCCATCCTCTATATTTTGGGAGTTAGAAATCCAAATCCGTTGGAAAAAAATTTATGTTTATTCAGAGAAAGTTCGATTTTGTGCCTTATTTCGTAACTTAATATCCCCTGCACTAATTAACTGGCATATCTGAGGACACCTCCTCCTAGAAACATTCAGATTTGATCCTAGAACGCAAAGATCCGATTCTGAGATTAAAAGTTATTCCAGGGAGATCCTCATATTTTGACGCTCACTGCTCTATGGTCTTCGTAAACATTTCAGACAACATCAATAAAGTTACATTGATGAATTACCAGAAAACAGACAGAACATTTTTTAATAATCTCATAAGACCTAGCGACTAGTATATTGCACAACATTTAGTACAATTTTATCACTTAAATTTAATATTTCAAGATCATTTTTTCTTTCTGTATGTCTTTACAAAGCGATTGTCTATAGAGTATTTAATTACAATAAAAAAATATGAGAAAGATACTAAATTTCATGTAACCTATTCGAAAGTTTTAGGGCATATAAATATATTATTATTGGAGTCTAGTGGATTTCATTTCACGTCCAAAATATGAAAAAATAAAATAAATAAAACTTTCCTATAAGATACGAAAAACGCTAAAAATGTATGTTTTGGGGTAATAGTAAAAGAATAACTAAAAAAGTAAAATTAAACCGTTAAAATTTTTCCAAAATTTTTTTATTTGTATTTATAATTTAAATTCCTTTTAAGTGGTTTCCCATTTTTTTCGGTTACGGAACGCTAAATGATCGTCATTCTTTTGATGAAACTCTTATTCCAGAAATAAAATTTACTAGCAATTGCGAACACATTAATCAAGGAAAGATATAACTAATTATTTAAAAAAAAATTAAATAAGAAGAATGCAATTTTTTCTCTTTTTGTCAATTATCGTTTTAGATTTTAAGTCTGGCACAGTTGAATTCTTAGATCTAGAATAGCATCTGATCAATTTCTTGACTTGTCTTCTGGTGCATATATTACCGTTAAAGTGTGAAGTCTGTTATTTTATTGAGCAACTAAGTATTTCATGAAATAACTAGACAAGTCAGTTAAAGTAACAAATAGTTGAATTCTACGATTTAATATTAGTATTTTATAGAATAACGATAACTTGATCGTTAAAGTATGAAACACGGCACTCGAAAGTTCTTTAGACCGGTTCTAGGCTGCTATTAGTCAGTTTTGAACAGCTCATAGCTGCTTTGCAATAACGTGTGTGTGTGTAAGCTTCATTCCGTTGCTTTTAGATGTATAATTTAAACGGTGTATTTATAAATTATATATTAATTTTAAATTATATCTGTATTTCCTAACTACTTAATCAATTAATTATCCGCAATATCGATAAACTGTATTTTTTGAAAGATTTTATAGCTATTTATGATCAATTAACTTACAAAATAAGTTTGAAATTGCTTATTTTTCACTTTAATGGTCATAATTATTCCATAAAATAACTAGGTAAAGTATGAAATTTTTCATTTATTATATACTTTAACTGACTGCTCCAGTTATTTCGTAAAAATACCTAATTGTTCTATGAAATAACTGAATTATATACTTTAACAGTAACATTTGCATAATTGAAAATGAATAAACTAAGCAGAACATGGTTAGTGCTTAAATGAAAAAAACATTAATCTAAAAATTGAGAATAATTTTCAGAGAAACATATTTTGTTATTGTTAAAGTTGTATTTTTTTTTCAATTACAAATAAATGTGCAACATTTTACAAATGCATATTTATTTTCTAATTTCTTCAATATATTATGTGTCAGAATTTTATTTATTTTAATTTGTTATTTCTCTTTACGCTAGTATTCCGATTAAATAATTTTATAAAAACAACTGAAATATTTATTAAATAAATATTGAAGAATCAATTGGGTATAATATGAAGAAAACACAACTACTTCGATTTAGTAGGAACAACATATGACGCAATGCTAAACGAATGGAATTTAGTTGTTGTTTATTTAGTTATTGTTATTAGTAGTTGTTGTTATTTGTTTTAGTTGTTGTTGTTTATTTAGTTGTATTTAGTTTCAATAACTTTTCTTTATAATGCAATAAAATCTGGCGAGCAGCTATTTAAACAATCGAACACTTCGTTTGTTTATTTGTGGCTTGAAGTTAGGCTCGCAGAAAATGCCGTTCATGGGTTAAATTTAGTAGGAACAACACAACCTGTGACGTTGGCTATATTATACCCAATTGAATATTAATATAATTTAAGTTTCAAAATTCACTACCGACTTTTTTAAAAAAAGTTCTAACTCTCGGAATCCCTGAGACCTTTCTTCGGAATCCTGGGGTTCCATGGAACACTTTTTGGGAGCCGCTAAATATATATTCATGCAGCTAAGTAAGACAAATTCGGATCTGAGAAGGATATAAATAATCCTACAAGATACGGGAAAGTCAGCAAGGATTTTTGAAAGGTTAGAAAGTTACTTCCAACTTCAACTTTTATAATACGAACAATTTTTTGCCACATTCATTTCTTTTAAAAAATGTAACAATATAGATAAATTACATACTATCTTAAAAGTTTTGTTATAAATTAATGCATTTTACGACCATTTTAAACTTACTATATGATGAAATCATTCTTTTCCGTTATAATCATTGTTCTGTTCCAGGTCTATAAATTTGTCTTGAAATATAGATATTTACGTCTAGAACGATAAATATAATACGGAATCATTTATTTCACCGTTTTAAAATCAATTTTGAGAAAATTGCTGTTTCTTTCAGAACAAAATCACGTTTTAACGTTCTTAACCTAGATCTTTATTGTTCTTTTTAATGACGAATGATCGTCTGATAAAATTGGGAACTCAACGCGATTTTGCACTTTTCGAACTTACTTCAAGCGTTATGTGATTTCTCTTATAGAAATCATTCTCAGCTGCTGATAAATCTTCTCAAAAATAGGAAAGATGAAGAAAAAAATAAGTCAACTCAGAGACGTTAAAGCAGTAAAGTTACTTTTTTTAGAACGTCTTCTGAAAGATAAAGTTCCTTTTTCGAAGAGTTTACTTGTTTAGTAACACTTCGAAAAAGGTGAGGAAGAAAAGTAAACAAAAGGAACAAATCAAAAGCCAAAAGTAATGGAAGACTTCGTTTCTAAGAGAGCCGTTGCCACCAATGAGTAGAAATAAATAAAAATAAAAGACTTCATTTCAGTGTAGATATAGAGACAGAAGCAATAACTTCGATTACGAAGTGTCTGGTTAAACCTTAATATCCTATTTAAAAGAGGCTTTTATATGGAATGAAAATCTATAGGATGTAATTAAAGCTTCCCGTAAAAGCTTAACAGCAAACTTTTGGAATAGCTTTTAATGCTTGTTAATGATTAAGTAGAAAAAACCAGTGCCCATTACTTTTCCGGTAAATTGAAATTCGCTGCCACCTTAACTAATGAAATAAATCTACGTAAATGGTTGATTTGTTAATACCCTTATCTTTTGTATTGGTTAAACTAAATTATTAGTAACCTTAACATTATTATGAGATATTTATTAGCTTTGAAAAATATCCTGAATTTTATTATGTTCTAAATTCATTGTACCCGAATTTATAGTTAATGTTTTTAAAAAAAGTTCTATCATTAAATATTACGTTTACACGGGGATAATTACTAAAGTTTTATTACGGATTTACTAAAGTCACAATTTATATTATAATAAAAATAATGCAAAGGTCATTATTATTTTTTTATATTGATTAATAAACAAAACTGAAAATCTTATAATAAAAAATGAGTAATGTTATAATAAAAAAAAAATAATGTTATGAAATAGATAATAAATAAAAACTCATTTGTAGTGTAATATCGAGATAATTTTTGTTAATTTTGCTGGTAAGTATTCAATTTTACTATATGAGCACACATTCAGTTTCACAGATTTAATTCCCGATTTTGTTGGGGTAAAATTTAAACCTAAGTTGAATGATAACGTAACCTTAGTCGATTATCATTATGATTACATTCTTATTTTTGATTACTTGAAAATCTCGCTAAACGTTATTAAGAATAGTGTGACATTATTTAGTAATTATTTGGAAAGATAATTCCTACTAACGTTCTACACTTTTGCATTCATCACTTTAATTTAATAAGTTAAATGGTTCAAGCTTCACATAAAGCTTATAATAAAACTAAATATAACTTATTTAGTGCTTAATATTTGCAAAACAGTTCATAAGTTTGGATACACCATTTAAATTTATCATGAAATTTTGCGTAATAAGTTAATATAGTATTAATTTTTAATAAATTAGCACCACTTTCAGTTTGAATCCTTTAATTTGGAAGAATGATCAAAATTAAAAACGTTGTAATGTAAAACGGATAAACGTTGTAATGTAAAATGTAAAACAGAAATACTAAAAAATGATGAAAGTTATTGTATTAATACCAGTAAATAAATTTAATTTAAGAATAAAGAAATATTTTGCAGGCAAAAATAATCATTTTTGTTAATCGCATGTTTATAACAATCAGAGAATACTGGATCTTTTGTGAGAAAACTGGGTCATATCATGTAATTTTCTGACAAATAAAAATGTGCAACAGCAATGGAAAACGTTTTTATGCTATTACGTTTTTGGGTTATCTATTTATAGATAAAAATGAATATCTCTATCAGTATGTGTCCTTTGTAGACTCCTAAACCACCGGACCATAAGCGATGAAATTTGGCATAGAGATAGTTCGAAACACAAGGAAGGTCACTATCGACATTAGAACATTCGACAAACCGTTCGAACGGGATGTGTGAAAAGCGAAATGCAATTTTCTGATTGGTTAAGCGTTAGGCATTTTTTAAAATATAAATATAAATTCAATTTTTCACATGTTTTAAAAATAACATCAGTGATATTTGCTAGCTTATAGCTCTATTTGATTAAAGCTTATTGCACGTATTTTACTATTTAATAATTTCTTATTCGTTACGTCTTATAAATCCAATGAGCAATAGTAATGTGGTGGCATTTGTACACTATTTAATCAAATTAATATTTCAAAAGTTATCTGATACTATGTATTTATTTTGCTTATATCATAGTATTCTTTTAAACTGAGTTTCTATTAAAGTAAATAGTTTAAAATCAACTATAATTAAACTAAAATCAACTATAATTAGTGATGTATTCTAAGTCAGAAGCAATAGAAAAAGTGATACTGATTTGCTTAGGAGAAAAGTGAAAAATCACCATACTAATATTGACGCCAATAATTCTAAATTAATTTAACTAATGTATGCATATTGAAATAAACTATATACTTAAAGTCAAAATTAATGGAGCATTTGCCTCCGTGGAACCCAAGGGTTCCACGGAGGAATCTGTGAGAACCCGTGATGTAGAATATTAAAATACGAGATAAAAAGGATTTTCCTTGCTTTCCTCCAACTAATCTTTTTCCAAAACAATCCATAGATGTATATAGGCAGTAAAAAGGCAAAATCTCTCTCTGGAATATATCAAAAATTTATGAAGGATAAGAACTACGTTTAATGAACTAAATGATGCTGACATTGTTTCTGGGGCTCAAAAAAACCCCCAAAGGACACTTTTTTTTCTTCTAAGTATTCAGCATAAAATAATGACGATGGGCCCCACCTTCTAATCCTTCCAAATAAAGCGTTGTTAAAGCCGTGAGATCCGATAACACGGTTTTGGAAAAAGCTAAAACTATAATCTTATTATTTCTCATAAAGTTAGTGTGAAATTTCTAAAGGGATTCTCATTTTTATTATTTTTATAAGAGACAGGAGAAAATATTATTCTTACATTGAGATTAAAGATAACGGCATTATCTATCGTGTCCGCTACTCTGAAGATTCTTTTTTTAATATTTTATATTGAAAACGCTGATTTTTTTATCGATCAAGTCCGTAAAATAAAAATAAACGCAAATTCACTGATGCGAAATAAAGTCTCGGAGCTTATGGGTGTCAATCTTGCTTATATTATTTTCTGTTTAAAAATTTCTTCGCAAAACGAGATTTACTGTTTTCAATATTTGCCCATAACTCACTAATAAAATTTATGAAAGCACATGCATAGCATAAATAATGTAGCCATCTTTTGTTCCATAATTCTGTAGATATTGTAGTTTCTTTTTATGTTAGTTTTGTTTATACTTTTAAAAAATAAATTTTTGTTCTAGCTTTTATTTAAAAAATAAATTATTTAATTAAAAAAATATTTAAAAACTATTATATATACATAATAGTTTTTTTTTCAATGTCTGCTTGGGTTGACATTAATCAATTGAGGCGTATTAAGGTGTAATTGAGGCGCTCTCACAGTAAGGACAGATAGTACAGAGAATGAAAGAGCATCCATGCCTTGTCCGAGATTCGAACCGAGAATCTTTCTGAAGCAAGGCCAGTTCCCCTTTATATAATAGTGATAAATATATTTCTGCAAAAGTACCTTGTTGTTCACATATTTAAGTATCTTACATTGCTATTCAGATCATTAAGGTATTTTTTCATATGTATTTTTTCTCATTTAATCGAGTGAGTCCAAACACGAATCAAAAGAATTTATAATTCAAAAGACGACTTTGATTTTTTTTTTTGTATGAAAATATAATATTTTTGAATTGCACTTATTATTAAAAAAACCTTAATGAAACTATTAATCCCATAAACTTAAATTTTATTTCACTCGATTTAATACAAAAAATCTCATCGGAAAATGTACTTGGCGTTTTTAGAGAGCAAACTAAAAAGTGTACTAAAATATGGCAAAAGTAGTATTTTTATATATGAAAGCTCTTGCAACTTTTAAAATATTTGTTAGTATATTGTGCATACTCTAATTCGATTAAGCGAAAAAAATACAAAAAAAAATGCGTCACTCGTTTATGTAGCGTTGTCAGATGCGTATAAATTTGTATTTTTTGTACATAAAACCCTTATAACTTCTAAACTATTTAGTCTGATCGTCTCAAGATTGGTCTTATTGAAGAACGTAAGATAAAATATTAAACAGAATCGTTTACAATTTTATTTATAACAATGGCTTTTGTTAAACCAAAAATAATTTTTCAAAAATTTTTCTGAGATAGAATAATTAAAAAAAAATTCGAATCAGGGGTTAGAATTGTCGCAGTCAATGTCCAAATTTCTAAGCCCTAGTGCCAACGGTTCAGGAGTTATAAGGGATTCAAAATAACAGTGACAAGGACAAACAAAATACTATGTAAACGTCAAAAATCGAATTAATCATGTTAACATATAAAAAAATATCTGATGTGGAAGTTTTAAATAAATTTCCTTTATATTTATTATAAATAAACATTAAAACATATCTAATATCACAATCTGTTTAGTATTTCATCTGTACATAGTTGAATTCAAAAAGTTGATTTCATTTTTTTTTTTCGAATTAACTTTTTTTCGTATTATTTTCTAAGCCTAAAACGAACCAAAACAACAACAAAGAAAAAAGTAATAGTATTTCAAAGATGAACTGCAGTAAAACGGTAACATCCGATTTTTCCCTTTAAAAAAGTTTTGCAAAGAAAGTTTCAGGGGACTTCGTTTCGTAAGAGGTTTATATATTTATTCTATTTCGCTTTCCTTTGAATTTAGTCTACGAAACGGAAGAGATAAATGTATTTATTTTTTCTGGGAATCGTTTTTTCTATGCATGGATTTAGTATCCTCTTCAGGTTTTATGTCTTAGAGTTGTGCGAAAAATGTCCTATTCGAAACCACAAACAGCATTAGTTTGTTTTTAGAAACTCGTGTGAATTTGCTTGTTTATAAACAATTTTTTTTGCTGAAAAAAAACACGTTAAAAAGGAGTAAATATTAGAATCTGAATCAGTTGCAACTTTTTTGTTTTACAAAAGTTCTGAAATACGTCAGTCACGGCAAGTAAGTTGCACACGCTACAACTTTCGCACGCCGTATGCAGATGTGGAAAATACATCGCCAACTTGCTCATAAGCTATAATTTCATGGACCAGCAGTACCCAAAAAAGTGTTCCGCTGATGTTTAAAAGGAGTTCCAATAATTGTTTTATTAACCAGCAATGATTTTGAAACGTAATTACCCGCATTTAACTAAAATCTTCTTTTAACTAAATTCAGAATTTTAACTAAATTCAGAAAGGCAATGAAATTAAACTAAGTATATTGTTTGATATTGAGTTTTTAAAGGAAATTCTTAATACTCATTCTTAAAGCTTGATAAAAATAACGAATTCAGACTCAGACCTTAAATTTTTCTTCTAATCATCGCAAACATTAAACAAAACCAACCAACAAAATTTCAAAGAACTCTATGTAAAGCGTAAAGAAATTTCCATGCTTTCAGAAAATGCATCTAAAATGCAAGAAAATTCAGACACCAAAAAATTTATTAAATTGAAAATTATTTGCCGAAAATGAATTTCATTAGTTTTAAGGATATAATTCATTCAAATAAAAGGTTGAAACATTAAATAATTTATTTATTAATGAAGAGATTTCCAATTTTGATTTTATCTGTCAGCATGCGAAAAAAGAAGTTCAACTTCACTTCAAAAACTTGGAGATCAAACACTTAAAGGGTCTTGGAAAGAAAATGAATTAAACTAAATATCCAATATGGTAGGTTACTTACGTCGCACTAGAGCTGCACAATGGGCTATTGGCGACGGTCCTTGAGAATGATCCGAAAACATGCCATTGTAATTTCGATCCTCTGTAGAGGGGATGGCTCTTCCGCTTTGGTAGCCTAACGACCTGTGCGCGAAGTCGAGCACTTTACGGTAGAACAGTTTAATAAGGATTGATACCGCGCATCCTCGGTTCCTACATTGGCTGATCAAAGTAATCACCCACCCTCTTACCAACTGCAGCTAGAGATGCTTAACTTCGGTGTTCTACTGGGAACCGTGTGTTTAGGATCAGCCTATTGCGGTACAAAGTTCCAATATAGATAATAAAAAGAAGGAAAATCGAAATTTTCGTCTCAATTGCTCATTTTGACTAAGTCGGATATTTTAAAATTTCATCTGATTTAGTCTACTTTTTCTTCAGTCACCCACAAATATGTGTTTGCTTCGTTACTTTTGTATATGAGTGGAAAATAAGTTCAAACAAAGTAAAAAATTCAAGGTGCATTTTTGTGGCACTAAAAATAAGAACGAAACAAAGGTTTAATTCATTGATTACACATACATCTAAACGTAAAACGAAGAAAAAAAATCGCTTTAAGTGAAAGAATATTCTTTTGCATTTGAACTACCAAGATTAACGTAATGCACTGCTTTTGATCAAGAATTACATCACCTAGTTACGATCCATTCTAATCCTTAAAAGTTTCGAAATAAACTACTCCATTATTTTAATGGCCGATTGTTAAGTGAAATCCTCGATTTAACTCTAAGCTTTGCGAACGACTTTTAAAACAAATGAAAAGAAGGGAAATAAATAGCTTGAGTATTTTAACAGTAATGCTTGTCAATTACCGAAAAGAAAAAGCTAGCTTTGAATTTTAGCGTCAATTTACTCGAAGATTTAGCGATTTTATCTTCCTCTGTCGGAGATTTCTTAATTTGGTTAAGTTTAAAACTTGAGAGATAAAAGATATATAAAATACTGGATAAGGCTACAAGAGAAAAAAAGAATCAGGTAGAATTACAGAAGATTTGTAGAATTATAGAGGATTCACCAAAACTTTTAATTCTCGCATTTTAATAAATATGCTTAGAGTAATAGATGTTAGACTGTTCGCAATTTTAATTGTATTTTAATATTTTTATCTTACTTTTGGAAGGATTTAAAATTTGTACAATGTAAATTAGTTTTGTTTTAAATAACAGATATTATTTTATAATTGTTAAGTGAAATCAGGTATATGTTTGTAGAATTATCGAGGATTATCTAAGACTTTTAATTCTCGTACCTCAATAAACATGCTTATTATAATGGATGTTAGACTGTTCGTAATTTTAATTTAAATTTAATATTTTTATCTTAATTTTTTGAAAGATTTAAAATTTCTACAATGTAAATTAGTTCCGTTTTAACTAACAAGCACTATTTTAAAACTACGGGCATGATGAAAATTTTTTAATACTAATCTATATTTATAATCTGCAGTAACTTAGATTCAGTGAAAAATCCAAATTAATTTTAAGAGTTTTTCTAAAATGTGTACAGTGAGCATAAAAGTGAACTCCCTGAATAACTTTTGATCTATTGATTGGATATTTAAGCAATAATGCTGAATCTTAATGCTTCGAGTAGCTAATTTTACACATAATTAGTTTAAAACAGGCAATATTTTAGCTTACGAAACCGGTCAAATAATTTCTAAGTTATTCAATTGAAAAAAAAATCCTATATTTAAATTTTGATTTTTCGAGAACTATTCGATCAATTTCGTCCAAATTTTGCATTTTATCATTTAAAATTATACACTTTAGCATTCCAAAAACATTTATAAGCTTTGCAACTTAAAATGTTTTTACTATTATTAAACAAAATAGTAAATAATTATTAAAGATTATTTTATATTAGATATATCTTTAAGAAAATTAATTTTATTACTGCGCTCAAAAAATTTTCGACTCGCTAAACTACTTAAAGCAGAATTTTAATTAAGAGTATTTTTCATATTTTTTTCTTTATATTTATTTAAATCTAAATAAGTGAAAAATATTATATTTAGCATTTCAATAATTTGTGATAACGAAATACAGCATGAAACACCGGTATATTTTTCAGCGTTAAAGGTAAACTTGCAAGCAATTTTTTCAAATTTGCTCTTGTTTTCAGTTATTTAGATCTAAGAGAAACAGTTATTCCTCACTGAAATTTACATAATTTACAAAATCAATTACTGATACATTTTTGAATATGAATGAAAAAAAAACAATTTTCAGACTACTATTGTATTTTAGCACAAATATAATTCCGATTATTAGATTTTTTAGTAACTATTAGACTGTTCTTTTTTATAATTAAAAAATACCAAAATATATTTTTGCTGTCAATTAGAGCACCAGAAAAAAAATTTATAAACGGGACACTGTTGTTCCATCTGCGTCAAAGGGTTAAAAAGTTCTCGAGATGGAGCGAATTACGCAAAAAATTAAATAAACATTAAGAGATTCAAGTATTCGAATGCACTCCTACTGGAGCACTGGAATCTTATTTTCTAGATTGCGGCTATTATCATGTTTAGAGAGTCAAGAATCCAAATCCGACAAAAAAGTGTTTGTTTTGTGTTTGATTTCATAACGTAAAATAAAATCTTCGCTTAATTAATTAGCATATATAAGATTTAGTCTCATTACGTGAAAAATCCAATTATTAGATCAAAAGTTATTCATGATATTCACTTTTTTGACATAATATGAACATGTTCTACTGCTTTAAATAAACTTGAAACGTGTTTTTCTTGAAATCATGATCCAAAATCGAGGTTAATCCTCGCACAACGAAGCTTTGCTTTTCCATTATTTGGAATGTGAAGCTATTTTTATCATTCTCTTTTAGCCACTGATATTTTTGTTTTACTACATGATAAGAATGAAGATACTGATTGATGATGAATGAATATTGATGGTACTAGATGATGAATACTAGATGATGAATATTGATATCATGTGTCAATATTTGGTCAAATATGAATGCATGATATCAATATTTGACCGAAAATAAATTTACAATTTTTCATTTGAAATAAATATAAATTTTCATTATCTATATTATGTAAACTGATGGGCAGGGAACTGTCCTTGCATCAGAAAGGTCCTGGGCTCAAATCCCGGGCAAGGCATGAATGTTTCTTTCTCTCTCTCTGTGTTCTATGTCCTTTCTCCTTTGTGTGTGAATGTAACCCGCCCTTTAAACGGGTTGTGCGAATGGCGTGGCAGAAGTCGAATTCCTGGCCATAGATGGCGCCACTGAAAAACAGAAACAGTCGCACCCCAACTGCCTAGACAGGCATACGACAAAAAAAGAAATGTCAACTGATACTACATTAAACTAAATAACATCGAAGTGGAATGCATTATAGGTCAATTTTATATTCATATTTCTTCAATTAAACTTTTTTTCGTAGTTGGCGTTCATAACATGTGTTTGTTAACGTATTTTAATTATTCAGAAAAAGATAAAAATGCCCTGCAAAGTTAAGAAAATAGAATATCAACTCTAGACAATCAAATGGCTATTTTATTTTATTTTAACCAGTGTTGAAAAGCCGGCCCAATTCTGAGTTCACGACTATCATTGTTCAACTTCGTAGCCTCGCAATTTTGAACCCATTTCAGAAGGCAAGGAACCTTTTGGATAAAGCACTGGGACAAATTAGCTTTCGAGTAGGATAATTTGATGGGATTAACTCGTATTTGTGTTTTCATGGAGAGGAACATCGCAAAACCTCTTACGATTAGCCTACTGGCAAAGGGATTCTAATCCACCCAAAACCCATCTACCATTGAAAATATTTTACGTCAGCATTGCGGTCGGGGCGAGCCGGGATCAGAATTCGTTTAAACCAGCCACTGCAGGGATTTGAACCTGGGTCACCTCATTGGGAGGTGAATGCTCTATCCCTTGAGCCACGGCGGTTCTAAGTACAACTATTGAAAAAAAATGCTTTACGAAACCATGAATGGTCTTTTTTTTATCTGTCGATAAAAAAAAAATTCAGTTTAGCAGTTTAAAAAGAAAACATTCTTTATGAAACCTAGTTTTGCAGTAAAAATAAATTCTTATTTTGAATTTTATTTTAATTTCATGTAGCAAAAATTTCGTAAAAAAAATTAATATTTCGCTATGAAGGAACGAGAGTTGCAAATTAAAATTGAATTTTAAATGCAGTATTATACAAGAACTAAAATATGCGTTGTTGTCCACCCCTTTACATTCAGTATTTTTCTTCCAGTTTTGGTGGTTATAAAACCACATGCCATCTTCTAAAAACCCACTAAGTTTTATGCAATGTTGAAGGAAAGCAGGTGTCATAGACATAAATTTCTTCAACCAAAGTCATTTCAACTTCGTCTTTATAGTGATTATTTTTATGTTTTTATTCAACAAGAGTAAAAAGGAATGAAAAGTAATAATATTCATAAACGTTGCACAAATTTTATTCACAAAAGAAAAAAAAAGAGCGAAGGCAAAGAAAAGAAAAAAAAAACAAGTCCTTAAATGACGATATGTGTAGATTTAAAAATAAGAAGAAAAAAAATAAGAAACATGACTTTGTAACTTTTTAATAAGTTGAGTAAGAAAAATATAACTTCAATGCACTTTGAATTTTAATTAAGTAAAACCAACCAATCAACATTAATTAATTTGTTAATACTCATTGAAAGGAAACCTCTTAATTCTCACTATTTAAGAATAAATCAGCCTCTCACATTTTTATTATTATTCATGAGCATCATATGGCAACAGATACAATATCATATTTAATGTATACTTCTGACCGAAGTAGATTGAATGATTTCCCGATGATTAATGTTAACAGAATGGCAGAAAATAACTGGCACAGTCTGGCACACATGACACGACACTTGGAGAAGACAAAAGCTCGAAAAAAGAAAGAAACAAAAAAATCTTCTTCGATAGTAAGCGATTGTCGATATTGGCTCTAGATAAGAATTCGATAAAAAGATTTCGAATTCTTTTGTGTCTGTCGAGATTCAGAGTTTTTTCTATTGTTAAAAAGCAATAAAATTTGGAATGTCTAAAAGATTTAAAGATATCCATAACCTTGGTAAACTCAGAAGAAATCTGCCTAATTCCTTAATTTATTACTTTGATATCTAATTTATATCTTTATTGTTCGATACAGCAAGTAAACAAATCTAACATGGAAAACTCCCATACTAGTCAATCGAACTAAATATTTTTAAAGACACTATTTTGCTTCTAAAATCACATATAAAATTTCTTTTGACTATTTCGAAGTAATTGTTAAGTTACAAACAATCGAATTTTATAATTTTTACCCAGAGCGCCAAGTTAAATTCATTTCGTAGTCGAAGTCTATAAAAGGTTTTAAGGCTTTTCTTCTTAATTGGACACTTTAATATTTGCGTTTTAAAATATTAGATTTAAAAATTGGAATAAAAATTATATCGCTTTGAGTTGTAGTTTACAAGTATCTCTTTTAATAACAATTTATAAGCTAAATTTGAACTCTAATGAAAATTCGTTAGAAATTAATGTTTAATAAGTAACTTATTATTTATCTTATTACTTTCCATCTTTATTATTTATCGTGAATTTTTTGAAATTTCTGCGATTCTTTAACAATTGTTTTGCCTATACTTAAATTTTTAATAATTTATGTTTCCACCACTTATGCGGAAGTTATAAAATGCTTTACATACATTAATTCATGAACAAAAATTTTAAAAAACTGTTTAAAAAAATCATCTTGATTTGCGAGTGACACTTCGATTACTTTCCTTGTGAAATGAAATACTCGTTTCGGCGTATAAGAAAATTGTAATAGTGGCGCATTGGGTATCTTCCTTCCGAGACGAAACCTACTCAATTCGGTGATATCGGCGCTAAAGGAAAATTGTAATAGTGGCTCATTGGGTACCTTACTTCCGAGACGAAACCTACTCAATTCGGTGGTACCTTTATCGGCGTCAAAGGAAAATTGTAATAGTGCTCATTGGGTACCTTCCTTCGGAGGCGAAACCTACTCAATTCGGTGGTGCCTTTATCGGCGTCAAAGGAAAATTGTTACTGTGACACTTCGGATGCCTTGCTTGTACGATGAAATATTTCCCATTCGGCGATTCTTTCTTTAACTGTAGAAGAAAGCTTTTAATCAAATTTTAAGACCTATTATTAAAAGTTACCAATAAAATATGGTTTTATATTATAAAACCATATATTTTATTGTTAATTTTACCGAAATCATTACCAAAACACTTTAGTAAAAATCGCGAGTTATTTGCTGTTCTCTTAGAGAAAGAAACGTGGGAAATTTTACCATATACTGGTAGTTTTGGCCATACTTTTTTATCTATGAAGTTGTTTTTGTTTTTAATGTCACTTGCCAATGCCAGCAAATCTGCTAGGTGATCCCAAGCGAATTTAAGTCAGAGGGTGCGTTTCCTTTTTTCCAGTGGCGCTATCTTTCTATCTTTGGCCAAGATTATGACTTCAGCCACACATGCGTCAAATAGAGTGGACTAGTTGATATACCCATTCTTTCATACCAGATCGTAATTTTGATCTAAATCAGAGAATGATCAATCTCCAATTCAGTACCCCAAGTGGTATAATTTGTTTTGGGAACATGGAGGGCTTTGTGACTTGACAAATTTAACGTGCAGCAGTTACCATTTACTACACAGGGAGTCTTCGGCCGGAGGAAATCCAACTCAAGGCCTCTTAGACATGGGTCCAACACCCTACCAACCAGACTATCCTGGCCACTCTATATAGTAAAAAAGATGTAAAAAAACAAAGAGTAAGAACAATATTTGCACTAGTATTTTCCCTCAAACGTTTCACTCAAACGTTTCACCGCCTGGCATAGCACCTAATTTTAAGACTATTATTGATGAAACAATGAAAGAATTCATTTAATTCTTCATATTAAATATTTAAAAAGCTATTAGTAGTTACTAGTTTCTGTAGTTAACATTTTCACAATTGCTAATGAAATTTTTTTACTAAATCGAAAATTCCACCAAAAATGGTCGAACATTTAGCGTACCGCAGTTGGGAAAAATTGGGTGCCACTGTCGTAGACGGTATGAAGATATACCCAAGTAAAGATTGTAATATAGGAGAAAAAATTATTTTGTTATTAAGGGGACGTTGAGGCATAAATCAATACTACTACTAAAATTGACCTTTTTCTACGTACTTTTCCTAAGAAACTACTTATGATGTCGATTTAAAATTTTTGTGGGGATATTTGAGATTTTATCAGTTGCATGCTGTGATAATATTTCAGCGTTCAGAAAATACTTTTTAAGTCATGAAAGATATTTGCTCAAAAATGATGTAACTTTTTAAAAAATTAAAAATTCTCAGTTCATAATTTATTTTAAAAAAACTTCTGCCAAAGATATCTATTAATAGTTATCACAGAGTAAATAATCTATAAAAATAAATTGACGCAAGATCTTGTTTAGATGCTGCGAAAAGGTACATCAAAAAAAGGTCAGTTTTAGCACATTATTGGTATATCCCAACCGACTCCCCTTAAAATAAAAAATTGCTAAATGAACATTTTAAAAAAAAACAACTAAAAAGTTATAATTTCGAGTAATTAAAATAGTATTAAGCGCCTAAGAGTAAAACGTTGATTATGTATTATGCGTTCATTTTTTTTTTAATTAATCAACTATTGATTTTTCTTATTCACTTATGAAGTTTAAAGAAACACGAGAGAGAAATAAAAACTTTCTTACATAGTTATTTCTCACATTAATATTTATAGTTAAACTATTAGTAATATTTATAGTGCTCATATTTCAAGCCAACATAACGTTCAAACTATTTAACTAGACTTTGAAGTTTATAACCAAAACCCATAATTTGTTACATATTAGTTTAATCTTACTTTTAGTGATTAATCATTAGTTTGTAAACTTGTTTTTTTATTAATTTCAATATTGCTTGAAATTCAAATTAAATTTCTCTCTGTGCGTAAAATTGTGGTGGGGAGGGGCGTTTCGATGCACGAAACATATTCAGTAAATTCGAAGAATATTTCTGCGTCCGTCACGTGTTCATTCGAGCGGCAAATTCTCATCGATAGAGAAAACGTTACTCTTTCCCCAAACTCCGACATATTTATTTTTATTAAATAATTTATACATCTTCCATTAAATTTAAGAAATGAAGTGAAGAGAGTTGTTGGAAAGATCAATAGCCGCAAAGTTTCTCGTGTGAGGGTGACACTTTTGAACGGTTTCGCGTGATTTAGTTTGGAAAAATGCCTAACCTAATCTTATTTAGCACCGAAATTTAACGACGCCATTGATTTCTCGAGTTTTAATAATTGTCGAGGATGATAGGAATATTCAGTATCGTGTGTATGATACTGATTAGTGTAACTATGAATGACAAATCTTAAAAGGTTTATTTCGAGAACCCTCATGAAGCGTTTTAAAAGTTTTAAGTTCGTTAATTATGAAGAAACAAATCTTAAAAAACTAAAGAAAGTTTTACTTCAGCTGTTTTTTAATCTTTTAATCATTATCTATACACCGAAGAGCCATTACATTATGACCACCCTGATAATAACACGTCGGACCACCTTTAGCCCTCAAAACTGCTGGCACCCGCCGTGGCATTGATTCCACAAGGTGCTGATAGGTAGTCTGAGGTATCTGGTACCAAGCGCTCACCAACTGGTCCAGCAGTTCCTTCACATTGCGAGGGGGTGGCGTGGCAGCACGAATTTGGTTTTCCAAGTAGGACCACAAATGCTCTATTGGATTAAGCTCAGGTGAATTTAGGGGCCACGACATGACTTGAAAGTCACTGGAATGTTCCTCGACGATTCGACCCTTATGACATGGTGCATTATCCTGTTGGTAAACACCATCCCCCGCAGGAACAACTGTTGCCATGAAGGGGTGAACCTGGTCTGCAACTGTGTTCAAGTAGCTTACACACGTCAGGGATTGTTCTATGAGGATTATGGGTCTTAATGTGCCCCATGAAAGCATTGTTCCTGGGTGAGAAACCATGAAAACCTGGGCGAGTCCATTGTCATAGATGGAGGGTGGTCATAATGTAATGGCTCTTCGGTGTATAATGGTGGATATCTAACTTTATTAGGATATCAATATCTTCCAAAGGAATACTCTCTAAATGATATCACGCTTTTTTCGACTACATGGTGACTTTATGGATAATTAGGAGGAAGCTATACAATGGGAGAAATACTTTATTTCAGTTTCTCTTTCATCGATATAAGTAATTCAGAATTTAAAGGCAAGGAAAATGTAAGTTAAGCAAATACACTTATATAAGAAATACTACTCAAGATAATCTCAAAACATAATGATCACGTTATGAGCCAAGTGGCTTCAAAAAACGCCGGAAACAGTTACCCGGAAGTATAGGCACTAAATAGCTTGCAGTGCACCTTAGTGTAGAAAACTCCATCCATACACATACATATAAACATATTGCTTCAATTGTGTATACAAGTGCTATTTAATATTATTCAACTATGAGAACATATTTAACAATTTTTTTTTCTTTTGCAGTATCTATGACTGTAGCACTGAAGTGTTTCAGATGTGGAAAGTACACACCAGATGGCGCAGGTTCTGTGATTCCTTGCTACACTTTTAACGAAACTGACCTTAAAGAGTGTCACACGTGGGACAGGTACTGTCTAGTAAGTAATAAACGCATAAATTTTACACTAACAACAATTTGCATGAAAAAAACTTTAAATTTTTTTTTACCCAAATTGCTATAAATTTTGTATCATACCTATGAAGTAAAGCATTAAAAAATGGAATTTGTCTAGTAAATTATTAGAGGGAAAATAAAAAAAAGTGTTTTGAAGTCAATAAAAAGATTTTTTTTATTTTAAAAAGTTTTGGGATTTCCACTCTTAAAAGTATAATTTGGGTGTCTCTTAGTCTAATGTATATTTTTTTAAATAAAAAAACGCCAAAGTTGACAGTGTCTTACTCTCGAGGCAAAGTTATAATTTACTAAACATATTTACTATACAAAATTATAATTCAGATGCAGGGAAACTTGCATTTGAAATTCGGAAAAAGCTGAAACTAACGTTGCTCAGACTAGTATACAGGGTGTCCCAAAGCGACCGCGTAAACTCTGAACAGCTAGATTCCTCGCTGGGAGTACATAAAAACTACTAAAAAATCGTTCCTGTACGATCCATAGTTTGCGAGAAAAATACGAAAAAACAAAGTATGACGTCACTGCCGGTGCAGGAAAAAACACTTTATTGAACATATCAACAGCAGTATACTATGCACAATTTAAAGCAGATGTTCAAAGTGTCCACCGTGCATGTCGAGGCAGGCTTGAGCACACCGTGGAGTGACTGTCATCACACGTTGCAGCATCACGGGGTCGACCGAAGTACAAGGAGCATGCAGACGAGCAACTAAGTCCATTGATGTTGTCACTACGTCTCGATACACCAGTTCCCTGAGATGGCCCCATAGGAAAAAATCCAACGGTGTAAGATCTGGTGAACAGGGTGGCCATAGAACCGGACCCCCACGTCTGATCCAGCGGCCGGGGTATTCCATATCCAGCCTACCACGTATAGGAGCACGGAAATGAGCCGGAGCCCCATCATGCTGGAACCAAAGTCCCTGTATTGTCGCCAAGGGTATGTCATCGAGGAACTCGGTTAAGACCTCATTGAGAAACACCAAGTACGACTCCGGAGAGCCGTTCAGGCAACAGATAGGGTCCAATCGATAGCGGAGGAACCCGCGATGCTGCAACGTGTGATGACAGTCATTCTACGGTGTGCTCAAGCCTGCCTCGACATGTACGGCGGACACTTTGAACATCTGCTTTAAATTGTGCATAGTATACTTCTGTTGATATGTTCAATAAAGTGCTTTTTCTTGCACCGGCAGTGATGTCATACTTTGTTTTTCGTATTTTTCTCGTAAACTATGTATCGTACAGAAACGCTTCTTTGGGCAGTTTTTATGTACTCCCAACGAGGAATCTAGCTGTGCGAAGTTTATGCGGCCGTTTTGGGACACCCTGTATGTGTCAAAAAAGGAAAACCACAAAACTCTGAATTAAATATCTAAAGTTATAAGCTTAGAATGAGAAAAGAATAAGAAAAATAAGTGTGAGTCAAGAAAATAAGTTTTTAATGATTTTAGGTTTCCTTCAATTTTTTCTTCCTAGTTCTAGGTCTTTCCTTGTTCCTTCTGGTTCTCCATTTAATAATCATTTAACACTTTTTTCCCAGTCCACTTTTAAGATGTGTCCAGATCATTAGATTCTTTTTATTCTTATATTTGTAGCAATGTCTGGTAACACATATTTACCATAAATCACTTTATTTGTTCCGATCATTCTATGTCCATCCTCACAAATTGCACCCAAAATTTTCGTTAAAAAAATTTTTTTTACCCATATTCAGAAAAAGTCGGAATTCCTTTTAATTGAAGTCCACGTCTCAGATCCGTATAACGATATAGGTACGCACTTTATTCACAAAAATCGAGTTCTAGTACGCGAAAATCTGATTATTAGATCAAAAATTATTAAATGCTCGTTTTTTTTGGGCTAGGTAATTTCATAGTAATCTTAAATACAATTTATGTTTAAATTTTTTACACTTACCGTACCTAAATTACGCTTTCAATAACTCATATAACTTAATTCATGAGTATTATGCAAAAAATATTATGATATTCAATGTATTTAAAATCATTTTTTTATCAATTAAAAACTATTTTTTTAAACTAAATTATTAAAAAAGCTAAACTCTTCTAATTAAAGCGAATTATTCTAATTATTCTTTTTTTCTTGAAGTGAAAACGATATAGTTAGAAGCAAAAGAAAATTTCGTTTTTTTACTTTAACTGTCGCTGTTTTCGTCTCTGAATGATAAATTACTTTATTTTTTGTGAATTGTTCTAAAAACATTAATTACGCAATATAAAGTATATATTTGTCATTTTATGCCCCATAAAAATCCAGTTAGCTATTTGTTAAAGCTTTTATAGATATACATTATCATTCCCCGATTCAACCATTAAATAACGTTTCTATCTAAAAATACAATTCATTTATCTGAAGTCAAAATCTGCCATTATATATCTCAAATGTGTTATTAGGTTTCTAAACGCGACTTCATTGCATTTACGTGCATGCATATCCTCTTAAATACGAAGCTATAAAACGAAATGAAAAGGTTTAAACGTCGAATCGTTTAGAATGTATTCATTACATATTCTAGACGTTTACTGCTGTTAAGTTTTAATTACTTGCTATGACGTTTGTTATATTATCAAAATTTCAGAGATAAACCATTAAAGAATTTTGTCTTGAATATGATATTTCATAGAGAAAATCGAGAATTAATTTGCTATCGTTGGAATTTCTAAGTAAGTCTCAGTATTTGGAGAAAGGCATTTGAATCGAAAATTAATTCATATGAAGTATTACTTCAGTATTAATCTCACCAAATTAAAACATTATGTTATGGATTAAGTCGTCCAAAAATAGTTTAGTGTAATTTATGTCGTCTTTAACATTTTAATGGAGTCATTCATTTTTCTCAGCGAATCATACATTTTATTTCAGTATCTAATAAATCTTTTATTAATATTTTGAAACATCATTCCTTTTCTTTAGAATAGTCAATAATGAGATGATTAGTAAAAATTGTAGAAAAATATATAAATATAAAAATGAACACAAATTTACAAATGAAATATTTTATAAACTTGTTTATTCTTTCTTCATTTTTATGTATCGCTTATAAGAAACTTTTCTTTTAAATACTCGTTCATTGTCATTTACCTTCCACTCATTCATTATCCATTCACTCATACTCTATTCATTCATTATCTTGAGAGAGAAAAAGAGAGAGAGAGAGAGAGAGAAATGGAGAAATAGATTCATAATTTAATGACAACCATATTTTTTACTAAATATTTAAAATCGTGTTTCATTCCTTTTTCATACTTTATTTATTCTTTTTTTTTATTTTTTTTTCAAGGATGAGCAATAAAAATGACTTTACATTCATTGTTATTTTGTTTTACATAGTTCGTTTTTAAATTGACTTAAATTTTATTAGAAAATGTCTTGCAAAGATACAATAATTTAGCCGTTTTTATTTATGATAGGCTACCTAAATTCCCTGTAAAACTAAAACCTTTTTTTTAAACATCTTTGCAATATTTTGCTTCAAGTTACTTCAATTCTTATAAAATGAAATTATTAGTAGAGCAACTACATAATTATAAAATACGTTATTATACAATATAATACGCTATTATACAATAATTATTTTAAAAATGCAATGTCAACAATTACATTTTTGGGAGTATTCTTTGGAATATAATTTTTCTATATCTTCAATGTTTTCAGAACTCAATTAACAAGCATCATTAATAAATAACCTTCCTTTAAAAGTTCATACTTATTTGCAGTTAAAACTTTAAAAAGGCTGTTAAAAGTAATATTCTCTAGTTATTATTAGTTCGATAAGTTAAATATGAAAAACTAGCATAATCAGTTTGTATAAAATTACAAAAAGTAGCATTACGTGAATTTGTATGAAACCGGAAATTCAGCACAATGAATTTATATCCTATTTGAAAAACTAGCATCTAAATTTATATGAAACCAGAAAATGTCTTGCAAAGATACAATAATTTAGCCGTTTTTATTTATGATAGGCTACCTAAATTCCCTGTAAAACTAAAACCTTTTTTTTTTAACATCTTTGCAATATTTTGCTTCAAGTTACTTCAATTCTTATAAAATGAAATTATTAGTAGAGCAACTACATAATTATAAAATACGTTATTATACAATATAATACGCTATTATACAATAATTATTTTAAAAATGCAATGTCAACAATTACATTTTGGAATATAATTTTTCTATATCTTCAATGTTTTCAGAACTCAATTAACAAGCATCATTAATAAATAACCTTCCTTTAAAAGTTCATACTTATTTGCAGTTAAAACTTTAAAAAGGCTGTTAAAAGTAATATTCTCTAGTTATTATTAGTTCGATAAGTTAAATATGAAAAACTAGCATAATCAGTTTGTATAAAATTACAAAATGTAGCATTACGTGAATTTGTATGAAACCGGAAATTCAGCACAATGAATTTATATCCTATTTGAAAAACTAGCATCTAAATTTATATGAAACCAGGAAAATATCATATAAGTTGGTAGGTTCACGCCAAAAAAGCAATTTTGCGAGTTTGTGGCTATCACGTCAAGGCATCTTTCGATTTTTCTCTTTTTATATTTTATCAATTGTTTTTCTGTTATTGGAATAATAAGTCTTATTGCTCAATTCGGATCAATTACAATTTAATAAGACAAATTATTTTAGTAGTAATTCGTTAAGCTGTACGCTTTATTTACACCAAATATAGTGCGGCTCGGCTCAGAAATCTGGATTTGTATAAGCTATATGTTGTTGTTGTTACTAATGTCACTTGACCACCCAGCAAGTCTGCTTGGTGATACCAAGCGTATTTAAGGCAGAGGGTACGTTTCTTGCTTTTCAGTGGTGCCATCTATGGACAAGAATACGATTTCAGCAACCCGTTTATAAGGCGAACCCATTCGTACATCCATTCACAGATAGTAATTTTGGCCTGAACCAGAGAACGATCAATCTCCAATTCAGTACCCCCAGAAATATGATTTTTTATGGGAATATGGAGGGCTTCATGACCTGATAGATTTAACGTGCACCAGTCACCATTTACTACACTGGGAATCTTCGGCCGGCGGGGATCGAACTCACGACCTCTTGGACATTTGCCCAACATCCTACCAACCATGCTTTCCAGGCCTGTATAAACTATGCATTCTTGTAGCTTATACAGGCCTGGCTAACATGTAAGCTACGTATTCTGCTATATTTATATATAGATTAAATTTGGTAATTTGGAAAATTTGGTTGGTTCGTATATGCTATATTTATATATATTAAACTTGGTAATTGTTTTTGCTAAGCTGAGACAATGTATATGGTGTACATAGTTTTGTTTATGAAACAATTAATTTTTGATAAATTATCTGCAGAAATTTTGTTGAACTTGGCCACTATATATATGAAACCAGAAAACTCACTATTGAGTCTGTAAAGAAACAGAAAAAACTATCACACTGAGCTTATATAAAGTCTGGACATTGGTATAATAAGAGTTAATATGAATCAGAAAAACTGGCATATTGAGTTCGTATAAGACAGACAGGAGAAATAAACGAAACGAGCTTATGTGAAACCAGAATAATTAACAGTGATTATATGGCTGTTCTAAGTTTCAAACATAATCACAAATATTTACAATTTACTGTAATTCAAGCTAAAGTAGTACATCAAAACTGATTTGAGCCAAAAACATTCCAAAAATGTTTGATATCTTAATAGAATTTCTTTTGTAAAACTATGAATAAATTATTTATTATTTATTTAGGGGTAAACTAATAAATAATTAATTTCTTTTTTTACAGGAAAAAAAAACTCTTAACGAAAAATTCATAAACAGTAAATACATGCGTGCTTTTGAAGATTTAGATTATTTTAATATATTCGAAAGAATTCTTTTCTTTTTTTTCGTACGTTTTCTTTTTTTTTTTTTATCCCTTGCTTTTCCTGGGAGTTATTTAATTAAGTATGTTAGGTGAAGTGTTTTTCATTGCATTATAATACGTTTGTTGTTTAATTAGTCCCAGCCTAAAGCAAATGTTACCATGAACTTCTCGATCACACTTAATTAACAGTCATTAAAAGTCATTTTATATATTCAGAATTAATGATCGAAATACTTCCTGCAAAAAAACAAACAATTAAGGGAGATTGTGGCTTCGAAATTGACGCTAAAAATAATGTTATGTCAGTAATTGGTTTGTTGTTTTAAAAATACAAAAGTAGTTTTTCTTATTTGTAGTGAACAGTTTAAATGCAATATCTAGTGGTCGAAAACGAAGAGCATTTTGTATTTGATTTTCTAAAAGAAATTTTAAAGAAAAGTTTTCATTAATGGTTCTTTGTATTCCAAAAATCAACTTCTCACCAAATGGATAATTATAAATTGTAACTGCTCTGTTAATGATAAAAACATAATTAAGTACGAAACAAGACGAATGAATAGGAATTTAAAGAAATAATTATTAACATTAAAAAAATAAGGAAAACTTAAAATAATCGTTTCATTCCTTAGCGCTTTAAATACAAAGTAATTAATTTTTATCACAGCAAAGATTTAGAACGAAACAATGAATTGAATTTGAAATAGCAAAAAAAATATATTTTTAAAACATTATAAGTGTTTCAGAAGCCTAACTCTAGAAGCAATAATTTTACTTCTATTTTTCAATTTTAATTTTCTAAATTGCGCTTTGGTAACTACGTAAACAATTATAATATTGAACACTCAGAGAGGAAAAAAAACGTTAGTAGTCAAACTATTCTGTACTACATGTTTTAAAAGGAAAACATGGGCAGCCGGGATAGCGTGGTTGGCAGGGCACTGGACTCGCGTTTGGGAGAACAGGAGTTCGAATCTAGCCGGTCGAAGACTCCCGAAGATGGTCCACCCTTAGATGGTGACTGGTGCACGTTAAATCTGCCGGGTCACAAAGTCCTCTATAATCTCATAACAAATCAAGGAAGGAGGAAACTGAATTTGAGATTGATCTTTTTCTGGTTCAGGTCAAAAAATACCCTCAGTGGACGAATGAATGGATGTATGAATGAGCCCGTCATATAAACGAGTGCGGCAGAAGTTGAATGCTTGATCATAGATGGCGCCATTGGGAAACAAGAACAATCGGGCCTCCTCTCTGTGTTAATTGCAGACGACAACAGCAACAACAACGAGGAAAACATTTCGCAAAATGTTTACTGATTTTCAATAACATATATAAGCATTGGAAGAAAAAGATATTCATATCCTGATCTTTGTGGAACATTCTCTTACAAAAGAAAATGTTTCTTTTCAACTACACAATACGTGATACACAAGTAGTAAAAATATGTGTGGAAAGTGATCACGCATATTGCTTTGAAAAAAAAAGTCTTTTAAAAAAAGTATCTGATGCACGTTTGAGTTTATTTTTCATGAATTAAAAGATAAATAGAACTTGGAATTTAAATCTAACTTAGGTGTAACAATCACATAAGTGTAGCAACACGATATGAAAATCTACTTTCTCTCCGAACAAAATGGATTCGGAGAACAACATGATTACCATAAGGATACGCTTTCCATCTAACTGTTTTATATGCTCTTAATCTAACCGAAATGAAAGCATAGAACAAGAGGACATGAGATATTGCTCACAATTTAACTGAAATGAAAACGTGTAATAATGTGATGTAAGAATTTGTTTTCTTTATAATCGAAAGAAAAGCATTGAATCAATTGATATGGAACTAATCTTTCAATTCAACTCGAATGTTGGGACATTATGGATAAAAAGAATATTTTTATATTCTTTTAATCTAACCGAAATGAGAGCACAAAATAAGATGACTTGGAGATATGTTCGCATGCAATCGAAATGAGCACGTGTTATAAGAAGACGTACATATATAATTTTTATCCAACTGAAACGAACACGAAGAACAGCATGACATTGGGATAATTTTACTTGGAAACAAAACTAACACCATGTTGTCTCTAATGCCTTACTCTATTAATGTTTAACTTTTTATACATTTGGAAAAAAAGTACAAATAAAACTTAACAACTTATATCAAGAACTTAAAAATTTTCCATCTTGCCTTATTACACAAGTGTCTGAACTTCATTACTTTTTGCACAAGTAAAATAAATTTTATAAAATCTATACACTGCTTCATATAGTTCTCTTGCATGTGCATTTTATTTAATTTTTTAAACAACTCATGTACGAACATATAAAGCTTCTATTAATCTTTTTATGTTATTTCTTTTCTATAAAACAAATCCCAATTAATTATTCTAATCGAAACACTTTCTCATACTTTTAAAAAGTCACATCCTATTCTTAAAACTATTTTTAACTCAAGTATGCATAATTAAAGGTAAAGACATTTTTCCCTTTACTCTTTGTGGGAATCGCACGACCTATTTCATAAACCAATAAATTTCCCTCTTTACCCAAAATAGAGACATTTTCGGATTTTTTGCAAGATTTTCCCTACCAGAAAGACTGATCGTAGATGGAGTAAGCTTCATTTTTCGCTCGTCATCCAATTTAAAATGATCAAATAAAATTATTTTGCTTTCATTAAAATCCTGCCGTTCATTTCATTTCGTTTTCCTGCTCGGTTAGATTGCTACACTACATTTTACAAACACATCAAAGATTTCAAATTTATACATGTAAAAATCCGGTTAGTAAATCAAAAGTTATGCAGATTAACTCCCTTTTTTGTAGACCATTTTGTACACAAAGATTGTCGCACTTAAAGCTTTTTATCAGGAACTGTTAATAATCTTAATATTTTCGACGAACAAAATGTTCTATGTCTGTGTGCAGCGAAAAGAAATGGCGATTTTTATGGAGTAAAAAAATAGTGCAATTTCTTGAATTGTGCAACCCACTGTATTCCATCCACAGGATTTTAGGTTAGACGACGGCATTAGAATTGCAACGACTTAATAATAAATCACGGAAAGCTGCTATCATATAAAAGATATCTCTAAAATTATTCTAACTTTAAAACTACTCATTCCTCACGCTAGTAAAATTCGTCCAGAGCTGACATTTTCAGGGGAATAGAAATATATGTAAATGTTCCAGCTAAAATTTCTCTGAATGCCATTACCACGTAGAATACATTTCATTTTAAATTTTGTATTGGATTTTTAAAATATTTGAGCTTATATAGAGGAAAAATGCTTCAAAATTAGTTTTTGAATCTTACACAGCATATAAACTATCAGATGTAAATTAAATCTGACACTTTGCATTCTTTGACAAAGATTTGGAAAGGAAATTATTCCTTTTGTTTATGAGAATAAGTAGTAAGTAGTGAGTTTATGAATAAATTATAAAGAATACTTTACGAATTATAAAATTTATTATGTTTAACGGTATTTTAATTACAGAAAATATAAATACAGATTTTTAAAAAAAATGAAAAAAATTTCATAAATTATTCTAAAAATTCTTATATTGAAAATATTAAAATTTATTTTATTTTTTTAATTTAAATATTTTTATGTTATTTTTTAAATAGATTTAATTTTCTAAATATTTTGTAACCTTCAATTATTATTTTTTTACAAAAAAATTTAAAGATTTTTTTTTTCTAAAAATAAGATTTTTTTCCAAAATATATTTCATGAACAGTGTTAAAAAAATTAAAACATATTATTTTTTTTTAAAAAAGTATGTTTTCAAAGCATTTTTTTCTTAGAGGGAATTCAAAAAGTTATTCAACAAAGAAAATTATTTAAAAGTTTTATTGAATTTTTAAAAATCTAAAAATTAAATCAATTGAGTGAAAATTTTAATTATAAATATTTTTAAAATTATTTCCTTAAAGGCTTTTTTTTTTCAAAGAGAATTTCTTGACTCCATTCTTTTAAGCAATTAAAGACTTTTCTATATGAAATGTCGATTCCGAGATTTTTTTATGATTATTCAGAATATTAAACTTATGTTTCATTCAGAATATTTAATTTATGAAAAATAACGACATTTTTTAAACAATTAGAAGATCAGTTTGACAGTTTAACATTGGATTATAATAGCCACAAGTTCCGGTTTCAAGTTAATTAATAACATAATTTTGTTTATCTTCTGAAGATTCTTTCTTTACCTTTACTACAAATAAATAAGAAGTTTCTTTGCCAGTAGCGCAGTACCCAACCTTTAAATAAGATATATTAGACTTTAAGACTTTGTTTGTTTGCAATGTAATAGTATTCTAATTGGTGATTTTGTTTTATTTTTTAGAAATATTTGAATGAAGGAATTATCGTTCGAGATTGTGTGCAGGAATGCAAACCAGGAAGTATATATATTTTTCAAATTTTCCAATATATTGCATTATTATGTTTTAAGGATAATTATACAGCATTTTTCTAATCATTCAAGAATTATTTTTTAGTTAGATTATATTTTATTCATATAGTGATTATATCTTATTCCTATACAATGTGTTAAATGTTAAATAAAGATAAATGTTCAGACTATATTTATTCATATTTGCAAGTAAAAAAACATTTTTTTGACTGATATTTGGCTAACATTAATTGAGTCATTATTTTTTAGCATATTAAAATATTTCAACCGAGAAATTATACATAGTTTCTAAATCACTCAAAAACTTATCTTATCCTGATTAATCCAAACTTATTTTCGTTTCAAATCCTATTTTCTAAATCAATTAAAATATTACGTTATATCGCATAAAAAATTTTTAGTTATTATTTATAAATTATAGATAAATTTCCAACTAATTCAAAACTCATCTCTTCCACATAAATCTAAATTTATTTTCAAATTGATAGTTTCAAAATTTATCAAAATATTATATTATATCGTATTAAGAAATTTTACTCATATATAAGTCTCAAAATTATTTTAAGATGATCCAGATGATCTAAATTCATTTTCACTTTAATTGATATTTTTCAAATAAGTTGAAATATTATGTTATATCGTATAAAAATTTTATTCAAAGGATTATGCATAAATTTCCAAATAAAACATTCATCTCTTCCAGATTGATCCATTTTAATTTGACTTTATATGTTCTAAATTAATCAACTATTATATCGTATAAAAAAATTTTATTCCCATGAAAATTTCTAATTTATATTTGTCAGTTTCATATGTACAGTTAAGTAATTAGTAATCAATAAATTTATTATTGAAAAAAATAATATTGTCCAAATTTTTTAAAATTTCTAAAATCCATAGCTGCAATTAAGTTTTTAAGTTTCATAACATATTTTTTTTATATTTTTCAAAATTACTTTTTGTTTAATGATTACAAAAATCACCATTAAAAATTAGTGTGAGCAGTTATGGGACAGTGCGTTCGCGGGTTACAATGAGGTGCGCAGGGTTCGAATCCCACTGATGATCGACTACAATACTGACGTAAAATATCCTCAGTGATAGACGAATCATGCGTTCCAGTCCCCTTGCTGACAGGCTAACCATGGGAGGTTCTCGTGGTCTTCCTCTCCATGTAACGCAAATGCGGATACATCAAAAAGTCTTCCACGTATGCAAAAATGTACCTAATACTTGATCCAGGAGTTCCCTTGTCTTCCGGATTGGGTTTAAAATTTCAAGGCTATGTAATTAAACATTAGTAGTCGTAAGCACAAAAATTTTTTCGGTCCTCTGATCAACGTCGGTTATAAAATAAAATAAAAATGAGTTAAATAGTGTTGCCAAAGACTTTAGGAGGGAAAATGCATAAAACAAATAAAATAACTTCATGAAATGTTGTCAAATTCAAAGTTCTAAGTAGAAGCTCATGTAAATAAAAATTTTTAAAAATGTTGGCCTTTATCTTTCCTTTCAGAAAATAAGACTATAAGAAGGAATAAATAATTTCCCAATCTTTCGATTTAATAACCACCCATCAGTCTTATTTATTGTTCACTATCAACTACTTACATTCCTTCATTGAACTTAAAGCCTTGACTAGTGGAGATCTGAACGAACAAAAAGGTGTTCATACAAAAGGGAATTCTTCTCTCACAATTGCCAGCATCAATCTTCGGGCCATTAATCATTATGGGTCATTCTATGGCCGTTTTTTGGCCACACCATCCCATTCGATTGCATTTTTGTTAAATGTTTCTGAGAAAAACTTTTTTTTATTTGTTTTCGTCTGCTGTGGTTTTTATATATAGATCATTAAAAATATGTGAACTATTATTTTTCGTTTTTAACTATAACAAAATAATATATAAATATAAATCAAAAGTAATGTTAACTTACATTTAAGTCTACCACATATTTTTCTAGCTGTTGCATTATTCGAATATAACAAAAGTATGGATATTGCTTATATTAAAACTCAAAGTAACTGCAAATACAATAAAATATAAGTGTCTCTCCATACGCAGTAAAGCTCTACATTATAAAGTTGCAAGCGCTTTTATTTGCAATGGTGTAAGAATTTAAGAGAATTTGCAGACTTGGTCGATTATCACTAGAACTACTGGACGATTTTGATTATTTTAATTGATATGTGTACATACATTGATACAACACAAAACAAATAACCATTCAGTAATTGTAATACACGCTCATGATCATGCGTAACACTCAGAAGGTAGTCAAAATGCATGAAATTGCCACAAGACAATTCAAGCCAATTGCACACAGGAAATGATAAACTGCCTTATTTCAAGCATGAAATCACGCTGCAAGGCCAGCATATCTGTAAGAGGGGACCATACCCCTTATTAAACCCTTTTTTTTAAAGAAATATTCTGCAACCGCTGTTTTATGCCTTCCTACTCCAACGAGTGCTACGCACGATCATGCATGTGTGTATTACAATTGTTGAATAGTTATTTGTTTTGTATTGTATTGTATCAGTGTACGTACATATCAAATTTCATTAAAATCAGTACATTAGTTCTAGAGATAATCGACCTGTATGCTCCGAATTCATCCGTACTGAAAGTACGCTCCAAATAGGGATCACAATAGGGTCCGTGCAATCTTGGGCCATTAGAGTCAGAAAGGCTCCATTCATGTATATACTGTGGGCCTTGAGGGGAAAATCGCGTGATCTCGCTATACAGAGTGGTCCTAAAATATATGTCAGAGGCCGGTATAGCCTGGTCGGTAGGTCGCTGGGCCCATATCCAAGAGGTCGTGGGTTCGATCCTCGCCGGCCGAAGACTCCCCGTGTAGTAAATGGTGACTGATGCACGTTAAATCTGCCGAGTCTCAAAGTCCTCCATGTTCCCACAACAAATCAATACCTCTGGGGGTACTGATCCAGGAGTTTCCTTGTCTTCTGGATTGGTTCAAAATTACAAGGCTACGGAGTTGAACGTAAGTAGTCGTAAACCCATGAAATTGGGTCGGCTGTTCAACGACGGTTATAAAATAAAATATATGTCAAAAATTTTAAGGTAGGTGGAGGGGACCTAAATAAGCATATTTCGTATAGGATTGTGTGTGCGGTAATGCCGCCTTGAGCCAGTAGTAGTTTTGTTTTCTTTTGTCTTTACTTGTCTTTTCAGTTTCCTTTGATTTATACTGCTTTACAAGCTAGTGCTTCAATGTGCCAAAGTTAGATAAAAGTTTCATTTAAAAAACAATGTCTTAAAAAGCCACAAATGGTAAAACTTTTTATTAAAACCTAAGTGGTGTTCCAATGGTGGCTGGTATGCAATTTTTTAATCGCCATTTTTTATATAGTCGCCCTGTGGCTGGAGGCGACTATACAGCTTTTTTATAACTCTGAAGATAGATGGAGAGTAACACTCGGACGAGACTCTTCCGAGTGAGAAAAAACTCTGTAGAGCTTTTTTGATAAATATTTTTTAAACTTTTTTCTTTAATTTTGTTTATAAATAAATACATAAAAGTTTCGAATAAACACATAAGAAAATTAATGCTCAGATTACTGTAATCACGCTAAAATTATCTTAAAATGCGAAAAGAAAACAAAAAATTTTTAAAAGTTTAAAAATTTGGAATTTTTATTAAAAAATTCAAATTTATAACATCTGTGTTGACACACTCGCCATATTAGTTGAACAATTCTTCCCCTGTTTTACCAGTTCATGTTTATTGTCTTTAAAGGCAATATTCGTGACTTATAAGCGATTCGTAAGAGGCGATGTGTAAGCGAGTTGTAATCGACAATATTGATGAGTTGTATTCATGAATGTAAGTCTTAGCTGAATTTCTATACTGAAAGTTAAAGTTTCATTTTAAAAACAATGTCGTAAAAACCACAAATGGTAAAACATTTTATTAAAACCTAAGTGGTATTCTAATGGTGGCTGGTATGCACTTTTTTAATCGCCATTTTTTATATAGTCGCCCTGTGGCTAGAGGCGACTGTACATTTTAACCTATACTTTTCCCCTTCTTATACATCATCACTAACTGTGGACTAGGATAATTTTTTATGACGGTTAATATTTTGTAGTTATATTTTTAAACATTCAGACAATTTTAGTGTTAGTAACTAGTTCAAATTTTCTTTTTCAGTTCAGGAACTTTCTGAGTTTTTCTGCTGCGAAGAGGATGGCTGTAATACTGCTAGCGTCCAGAGATATGGATGGACAATCGCTTTCGCGTTTGGCCTCACTTTCTTGATGCGATTTATGAGCATCGAACTTTGAAAAATCGAGCCAAATGGAACATTATGATAAAAAAAAATGGTCAAAGCAAAACATAACTCACGTTGCACAAGTGCCACCATTTCTTTCCTCTGTTTTACACTTTTTTTTTTCATTTTATATATTTTGACTGGTTTGGAAAAAAAATGCGTTTTCTCTCTTCGCGTAAAGAATGTGAATATTTTAGTCAGACAGTGATTGGATGAGAAAAAAAGGCAGTTTTGTAAGATTGGTATTAATTTTTTGTAATTGCAAAGTCTGGTCATCGTGTTGTAATTTCCTTTCAGCTAGTAAACTTATAATAGTGATGAGTTGAAATTCAATGTGTGAAAAGATTAATAGTTCTAATGAAATTCACAAACAGTTCTGAAGATTTATATTTCTAATTTACCACATTAACTATTCTAAAGAATTATAGTTACGATTACGCACAATAGCATTTACTTGAAGCAGTTTCGGTTGGATTAATTTACCAATAAGTCATTCTCAAATCAGATCCTGGTTGTGATAACATTTGTTTTATTGTGATTCATATTCCTTATATTTAATAAGGCTCTAATGAAATCCTTAATCTGTCAAATTATGAAATGACAAATAATTTTAAATTCAAGACTCATTTGAAAACAATATTTGTCTTATTGTTATTCATATTCTTTCATTTTAATAAGGTTCCAATTAAAACATTTATGCTGTTAAATTACATAAGTGACGAATATTAGAAATTCATAAGGCATATGGAAACAATATTTATCTTATTGTTATAATTTTTTACTTTCAATAAGGCTCTAATGAAATCCTTTATCGTGTCAAATGATAAAGTGACAAATATTAGAAATTCATGACTCGTATAGAAATAATATTTGTCTTATTGTTATTTACATTCTTCAATTTTAATAAGGCTCCAATGAAAACTTTTAGGCAGTTAAATTATGAGGTGACAAATATCAGAAATTCATGACTCATATGCTATATATCTTAAAGGATTTTTTCACGTGAGAAAGCTTTGATTGGAATAATTGGCGAAGAAATTATTTCAATCAAATTAATCTTGCAATTACATTGTTTTACTCATACAAATTTTACTAGGCTTTACTAGGCTAAGCTTTTTCTGAGCCATATTATGCCGTAACAAGAATTAGAAACTCATGAGTCATGCGTTAACAATCATACATAGACTGATAAAATAAGTATATATTATTTAATTTCTAAGTATTTAACCATTATTAGCAGTGTTATTAAATTAAAAGTATCGTAAATGAAGAAATTTGATGTGATTCCTGAAAGAATCTGTGATTAGAAATCATGAATAATCAACATGAATGTGACTTAGTGTTGCCATGCCATACGAGAAAAAACTTTTCTGAAAGATTTTTCATATATAATATAATTTCGAATTTCCAATTATTATACAATTATATATTATCAATTATTATTTTCAGCTCAGTAACTATTTCTAGAAGAATTTGAAATAATTTTAAAGGAAAGAATAATAGTTCTTATTCAAATTCTTTCTAGTCTAATTTATAATTAAGATAACAATAATAAAAATGGAAAAAGATTTTAATTTTTTTTTATTACAATGGCAATTATTTAAAATAAATAATTTTTATTATTTACATTACTGACAAATTAAATAATTTGCATTCTTCCTCAATTTATTAATAATAAAAAAATTTTCTTTTCAACTTCATTAATGCGAAATAAAACAACGTGCATTTCTTTCATTAAAGAGAAAAAAATTAAATAGCAATAAAAAAAATCGGAAGAGATTTTCATTATTTTTATTACAATAGTAAATATTTGAAATAAATAATTTACAGTATTTACATTAATGATAAATTAAATCATTTGCAATCTTCCTCAATTTGTTGATGGTAAATATTTTTTTCTTTTCAACTTCATTAATGCGAAATAAAACAATGTGCATTTCTTTCATTAAAGAGAGAAAAATTAAATAACAATAAAAAAAATCGGAAGAGATTTTCATTCTTTTTATTACAATAGTAAATATTTGAAATAAATAATTTACGTTATTTACATTAATGACAAATTAAATAATTTGTATTCTTCCTCAATTTATTGATAATAGATATTAATTTTATTTTCATTTTTATTAATCCGAAAAAAAATGTACGTTCTTTTATTAAAGAGAAAGAAATTATCAATAATAGTAAATTTAGTAACTTACTATTTTTCCCATTCCTCAAGGAGAAAAAAAAATAGTTTGCCCTCTTTCCATATTTAATAATGAGAAATGACAAAACATTTTTCCTAATAAAATGTTTAATTTTATAATATTGTTTTAGATAGTAAAAATTACAATAATCGTACTAAATGCAATTAGATAAAAACTATAGAGTGGTTTGAATGCATAAATGGTGAAATTAATGGTTACGGGTTTCGTCAATAATGAGAATTTAATTGAACATTTTGAACAGACTTTGCATTTGCAAGCTTGCAATTTATTGTAACATAATTATCCGTAGCTTGCCTATGACGTAGATCTTCTATAATCGCAAAACTATGAAAAGTTATATCATAAATCTTTCTTCTTAAACCAATTATCACACCTGGCTTCCATAATATAGCTTAGAATCATCTAGCCTATATTTAAAAGTGAATGAAGATTTCATTGGTTTCAGAATGTTCATATTTTCAAAACTGCACATCTAACATAATCATTATGTATTGATTATTTAAAGGGTGTGGAGTATTCAATAAATCATTTAAATAAATTGTCCTCACATTGGAATCTTTGTTGATGCCTTTTATTAACAATTTGATGAATATACCTGATAATGTTGACATTTCCTTTGCTTCATAAGTTTTATTTCATAACCAGCGTTGAACAACCGCGCCAATTTTGAGTTTACTGCTCAAATCCGTAACCTTGTAGTTCTGAACTCATACCAGAAGACAAGGAAACTCCTAGATCAAGCATTGGGATAAACTAGCCTTCGTAGAGGATTTTTAGAGGAAAATAACTCACATTAAGAAGATGGGAAAATCTACTTGTTCAGAGCGATCAAAAATAGGAGCCCAACCTCAAGACGCGCCACATTTAAATGAAAAAAAAAAAACACGTCTGGTGAATCTTGCGAATGGGAGCTCTTTTGAATGTTAACTTTTCCACCTTTTCAATTTATGAAGCAATTGAAATGTTTACCCCATCAAATATACCTTTCGGCTTTAGTTTCCTGGAATTTATTCACCTAAATCTGATGAATACTTAAACACAAGCGTGTTTTTCTGGCTGACGTCTAGAAAATGCTTCATTTGAAATTATTAAAATTAACAATTTAACGTAAGTTTGGCATGAACTCAAGTCCCATGCAAGACATATTTATAGATTATTTTTTCAAAGTCAGTAAGAAACGAATATTAATAAATTATTAATTGAGAAATAATAAGAACAATCTCAAAATTCAGCAGCATTCTATTAATTTATAATAGTCTTGATGTTTACCTGATATCGGACAATTTTATAAATTTCAAAATTCAGAAGGATCGAAAAATTATTAAAAACATTAAGAGTTTTTTTTTTTTTTTTTTGAATGAACACAAACAAAGGGAAATGCTATTTTCATACATATGTAAAAAATGCGTGGTTTCAATACTTGCCAAAAGAAAACTTAACGAACTAGTTAAATGAGGATTTATAATTGAAATATATCGCTGAATGAAATGTGCTTCGTTAGAGATAATATGAATATTCTGGTAACCCTGCACTCAAATTACTTCTTGAATAATCCTACCGCTAGGAAACAAAATAAAATTCTACTTTTGGAGGACTCACTTCTCAATCTATGTAAATACAAATTAGATCTGCAGTCGCTACGAAGTTACCTCCAAAACTGTACACAGAATTCTATCCTCAGTAGTTTTGTACAAAAATCCTCTCGAATGATTACTTTTGCTTCTATTAAACACGCCATTTCATATCCTTTGTTGTGTTTTTAAATTTATACAGAATGGTTTGAAAATATTAAAGAAATTTGAAGAATTTGAAGCAGGATTTAATATACTCATATACTACTGTTAATCCTATTAAGTATAGAGAGACTTCTAGCTGTTTAACAAATTGATACGACTACAGACATAATTTTCAATCTCCATGCAACCATAAAGACAATAATGATGAATAAAATAAAATTATTAACGAATGATGTTGTACATACATGGTTACTTTTTTAATTTAAATGCTAAAACGACCCTATCAAATGTGGTTAAAGGAAACTTTGAAATATTCTTTTCAAAAAAATTTGTCACCCTAAAGCAGTGTTTCCCAAAGTTATGCCTTTTGTGTACCCTTTCTAAAATTTTCGTAACGCTGTGTACCACTAGAAAAAAAATGAATGTATTTTTTTAAAAATATGTTTATTTTTCTTCTTTGGTACTAAGTTTTGTTAATAAGTTTTTATTGCATCAGTGAGAAGGATGATATTGTTTTTGCTGTGATAACAGCCGCTGTGATGAAAAAAAAATGCACAAAAGTTACAAATCGCAACTGGCTGTTGACACCACGTAATATTAACTGTTAACTCTTTAAAAAAATAGCCAATAGAAAAGTACGTAATAGTAAATTTTCATTGCTTGCTTTGTTTTTAAATAAGTTACGAGATATTTCGCGTAAGAAAGCGTACCCCGATAAACTGTTCCCGTACCCCTGAAGGTACGCGTACCACACTTTGGGAAACACTGCCCTAAAGAATCTTAAAGCTCCTTATAAGTCTGTAAGTTTGTTTCTCAATACCAGATACCAATGAGAAGGCATTCTTTGTCGTCATTATGACACTAGTTCGCACATCTCACTGCGATGCCTTACGAGCCTAAAATTGTTGTCCAGCTTCAGTATACTGAAATTTTAGTTATGGCATTACACAGATTTACTTTAGTTATTATCATATTTAGATTAAAAATCATTTATTAAAAATCAATTGATTAAAAATCAATTGGGAGTCTTAACCCCAACACCAGACAAAAAAGAAACCACCTTTTTTCAACTTGGACACTATTTTATCCGTCTTATAGGTATCACATTGGCGTGAAGTTATTTTTATGCAACTGAATGCCAATTTTTCCAGCCTTGCAAGGAGCTCATAATAAATTTTTAAGGCCCATATCAATATTTGGTCTTGGTCTTTAAGTTCTTTACTGATTTGTGAGCTTTGGTCTCTACACCAAACTAATAAGAAACCATCACTCTTCACATGAGGGCATTAGTTTACCCGTCTTATCGATATCACATGGGCATGAATTTGTTTTCATGCGTCTGCAAGCCGAAATTTCCAGCCCTACGAAGAGCTTGAATTAAACAGAGACCTATCTTTATTTTTATGCCAAAATCTTGAATCCATTAACTGGACTGGACGCTTTTACCTCTACACAATATTGATAAGAAATCACACCTCTTCTTTAGAAGACATCAGCTTATCTGCGTTGCAGTGATGTCATATGGGTCTGAAATAGTTTTTATGCACATTCAGGCCAAAGTTTTCAGTTCTTTAAAGAACTTAAAATCAGCAGATGTTTATCTTTACATTAAACTGAGATCTTGAAGATATTAGGGAGATTTCGTACTTTCACATTAGCTTCCGTACACTCCTGTACATAAGATTTGAAGCAACTGAGCATGCTAACGTTAATTTTAGATGCTGCGTGTCTTTAAGTTATGTTGGTGTAATTAACGCTGCTAAGACAAAGATGCAAACACGCTGTCTATCGATGTTAAATGTTGTTTTCTATTTAAGCTGACCATCAAACTAAAAACATGGACATGGAATGTGAATGTGACGAAATGTATTGATGAAATTTAGAAATGAATCGTGTTATATTGTTACTAACTTACCTGTGTAGTTTAAAGCAAACTGCTGTAAGATATGGTTATTTGTGGACCACATGCATAAACTAAATTTCTTCGTTCTTCGGTCACAAATCTAAATAATAAGCTTCATTCTTTATCACTGTATTTATCAAAATTTACCAAATTTTTCTGCACACAGTTTTGCGTGGAGCAAAGTTTTATGTACATGCAGGTCATCTTGAGTCGTATGCCACAGCTTTGTAGAGATCGTCTGCGTCCATTGAAAATGTTTGTTTTGATTTTGTGGTCACAGTTAATTAATATTCCTCTATCTTAACGATTCTAACTTACGGAGTTTTGCAAAACCTCTCATTTTTCGTGACGTAAGTTTGATATTTTTTTCACTGGTGCATACGCATTTCACCCGAACTGACGCATGCGCACTAAAAGTGCGCATGCATTATTACTTAAAACGTTACTTACGGGAGCGTAGGGAAGCTAATGTAAATTTGAGAAATCTCACTACTGATTGGTCCGAAAGCTATAACGTTTCTTTCTTTTTTTGAGCGAGAATATTCCAAAGTTCTTGTAATACTATTCCAAATGCCTTTAATGAAATAATGTCGTAAAGTAGCCACGCTTGTACACATTATTTGCGAATGAATTGATTTAGTTGTTATTTCATGTCTATTTTCTTTGTTATACAAAAGTTGGAGGAAAAAAGACCTATGTATTCATTTTTAAAACTAAATGCTTCAAAAAAACTTTTTCTCCCTGAACAGTTTCATATAATTTTTGCTAATTATTTTAACATGCAGGTAAATATTGAGTCATTTAATTTCCATTTAATATGAATTGCTGAGATATATGAATCGTAGAAAGTTATCCTTTCATTTTTAAAATTAAATTGTAATCAATAATTGACTTAAGTTTTGCTTTTTGGAAGTTATTTATTTTAAGAATTATATTGCAACTGTATGTCCCTCATAATATTTTTCAACACCTTATATAATGATGTATTAATAAACAAAACTTCAAGCTTTGTTAGGTTTTTGATAAAGCATACAAATGATGAACTAAAAAAAATTTCTTTTTATTGTTGCTGAAATTGATGTACGTATGTTTGTATTTAACAGTAAATAAAAACTATTTCAATTAGCTCATACTTTTGTTGACTACATTTTTGCTTAATATTCTATAATATAATTTATTTCAACGAAGCTTTCTAGTGTAATGATACTTTATAAAAAGTTTTTTGTCGACAAATTTCAAAAGAGCACCGATTAAAACAATTTCTTTGGAAGATTTTCAATTAAAATTATTTTTTGTCCATCTACGTGTTTTGGATGAATATTAAAAAATGTGTGATTAAAATTTTGAATTTGTTATTTGAGGATTATAGATAGCACTGGTTATGGTCATCATGTGTTCGACTAAGATGCCAAATATGAAATTAACTTTATGTTTAGATATAAAGGGAAACAGAATTTTTTATACAAATCGAATTTTTATTTTTATATACGCGAAAGGAATATCACTTTCCAAATCTGAATCTATTTTGATAACCAGTCTTAAAATAAATTAATTTTTTTTAGAAAAATAGTTGGGAATTTCAAAAATGCGTGCAAAATTTTGACATAAAAACCATATTTTAAATTACTACTAACAAGTTAGAAAAAAAAAACACAAATGTTTAAATGGTTAATAAACTTCAAAATAGCAAGCACAATATCGTAATATTTAATTAACTTTCAGAAAAATTACATTTTAACTTAAATTTGTCTTAAAAAAATTAACAAAATATAAGAGAAAAATGCGTTTAAGTATTAAATAACGCGTGTAATGAATACGCGTTACATCACACATAGAAGTTTTTCCGAGAAATTTTTTACATAACAAAATGAGAAGAAAAAAAATTTTATTTCTATTTTCAGAAAATTAGAAAGTAGCATTGCACTTTAAAGTATTTTGGGTTTTCTGATTATTTAAATGGAATATCTAATTTTAATTTTTGTTTATTTTCTGATTGCAGAAACAATAATTTATTTCTGCCTCACTGAAGACTAATTTACGTACTTTCAACTTCTAAGAACGTTAATAGGTAATTGATGAACGAAACGGATTCGTCATTTTTTGCTAAACTGGGAAAATGAAAAAGAAATATTTATTTTTTTGACTTCGTAGTAAATAACTAAGCCTATAATGATATGTTTACGAAATCTACATCCAAAAAATCATGATAAATGGTATAATTATTGAAAATTCATCAAATGGCAGGCTGTGCATATTTCCAAAAACTCATTTACTCTTAACCATATTTCCGACAACAATTTGAATCGACTCATTGATTTTTTAATCTGTTCTTTATTTTCCATCAGAAAGTGAAAATGCTTAGGACGCATTTGCATTCAAAATGGTGTTTAAAACTGAAATTTTGCATTCATTTTTATTCAACTGTAAAATTTTAGTTTTTTTTGTTAAAGCTGCTTTTTATTGCAAATTGTCTCTTTATCTAAAAACATGCATTTCCTTTTTGATTCTTAAAAAAAAAGAACTTTTATAATTTGCCATTTTATTTTAATTGAAAAAATCTGTCTAAGAGCAGTGTATGTAGCCTATATTTAAATTCAGCTTTAGAAATAAAATCTTTGCTGCTTGTGTAATTAATAATAGACAAATGCGTAATTGCTCATCATAATAGTGGTTTAGTAAAAAATGATAACTCTCGCCTTCTATTTTAGGATCAATTGTAGTATTTTACTCACCAAGATGTATTAATGAAGAGTCATCTAATTAGTTATGATACTATAAAGACATATATTTTAAAATATATTTTAAAAGCGAAGAAAATGTAAAAATTTTGCTTTGCTCAAAATTTTTAACATCTTAATGTGACAATTAAAATTTCAAAACTTAAAATGTGCGAATAAAATCGGTTAAATGGTTTTTGAGAAGAAAAAAAACATTTTGAGTTTTTGCTTGAAAATCATTCAACTGATTTCACTCATATATTAGATTTTATTATATGAATGTCTTTAACAGTTGTCAATTCATGCATTATGAATTGAAATGAATTTAGATTAAAATTTCGAAAATGTGTTGTGTTCAGCTAGAACCGATTATGCTGACCTAAACTTTAACGGGGTTAAGTAATATGGGTATTATTTTGATGAGGAAAAAAAAAGGGGGGGGGGAGAATGAAGAAAGATTACTAGAAAGCTTCGGGGTCAGGGGTGCTGTATGCAAAAAAAAAATTACCTCCTGAGTTTTCCGTCATTTTAAAATTAAAAAATAACATATGATTATGAAAGAAATGCATAAAATTATTTCTGGGATGAATTCAAAAAATTTTAGATTCCCGAAATTAGTTTTATAGATATGGCAAGAAAAAAAATTTTAAAATAAAGCAGCCTCAAACTTCGAACCAGTATCCGTATTGGGACAGATATTTTTAGATATTGAATCATAGGAAAATAATGTATTGATATAGAGAGAATACCGTTTTCGTCTGTCTGATTTCGTAACTTAAATTAATATTTTAGAATCCCAGGAAAAAAGATCTTAAAATGTGAAAATCAGATTCTTAAACAAGAAGTAATTCAAGACGTAGTTTTTCTTTTTTTTTTTTAATTTTTATTTTCCTCACAGTTATCTCATCAAAGTTTTAATATGTGATAATTTTATGACTTTTCTGAGATAATTTATGATTTAGTGTCACAAATTATTCTAATTAAAACTTTTTAAAGAATTGAAATGTTTGTACTTCCAGCAAAAATATTGCCTTTATAAGAAGAATAATTGTCGTAGTAAAAATCCGATCATTCGACCAAAGGTTACCAAGGTTGAAACATTTATTATTTTATTTACTTCTTATTTAATAAAAATTTCAAAATACAAGATGTTACCGTAATGACCATCGCGAACATATATTTCAAGAATACTCATCAAAAATGAAGCTAAAAAAGTATATGAATTAGGAGTCATATATGAAAGCTTAAGCAAGAATGAAACTGAATTAGCTACTATCAAAATCTGTGGAATGACTATTGAGTAAGTCGTATCAAAAAATGTCATAACTTGCAATCAAACTGGTTTTAACATTTTTTAAACTCAGATTTTCTACTTTGTGGTTTAGCAGATTTATTCTGATAGTTTTTTCCCTTTGCTTAAATTTTTTATTTCATTTCTAAGAACGATTTTAATACATTACGGTTGGTGATACCAAAAGCACTCTGTATTATAAACATATTGCTTTTCTTAGATTCTTTGTTATGATGATTCTTATAATTATTGCGGAATTGAAATTTCACAAATGGTCTCAAAATGTTGTCTCTTTCAAAAGAATAAAACACTCAGCAGTAAATATTTATTTAATCTAATAAATAAAGCATCCCATTCCAGAAGAAAGTTCTATGTTTAAACCATTTTTTCTAATAATTCATTTATAAAGCTCAGAAATACGAAGCAGAAGTCATAAACTCCAAAATACCCAGGCATTCCAGAAATTTAACAAAATGCACTAAGTTAAAAACTGTTCTATTCTATCTGAATTTTAAATGACTTCTTTTGATGTTTAAACGGTTCGTAAAAAGCGCCACAAAGGCTTTCACTTCATTGCTTTGAGTTCTAAAACACCGCCTTATGCTTGGAGTGTAGACGATTTGTTCTAGAAAAATCCACCGTAGACTGCCATTTAAGCTATGTTCATTAAAGTTCCTGGAATATCTCACCACCGGAGGAATCTTATGATTATTTCCTAAACTCCGGAGCTCTCCTCGTCATATTATGCCCTGTGGAGTTTACCCGAATGCCCATCATATTAAAAATTATATGACTGCCCTATTTTGTGAAACAACGTAGTCATTTCCATTTGAAAGTGTAATTTGTTACACTGATTTAAACATATAGTTGAATACTGTATTTATCAATCATACTGGGGTATCCTCTATTATACTTGAAATACTTTACTATACAAGTTAAAACTTACATTCTAAAAGTACGGTAAAATTACCAGCAGCAGTCTGTCCATTCAATTAACCATGGAGTTTATGGTTTAAATTTTTTACCTTTACGGTTTCGAAACCATTTATAACTGATACGGTTATAAAACCGTGAAAACGAAACTATACGGTTTTGGAATTACTTACAGCTAACTTTTTTTTTCTCTAAACTATAAAAATGACACGAACATTGGAGCTCAATGGGTGCTGCGTCATTGATGCGTGAATAATAGTTTCGTATTCTATTACTCCATGGTCACCAACTGAAGAGTGCAGGGCACTGGAAACTCTTCGTGTATTGGAGGAATGAAAGAGATATTGTAGAATCAACGCTGGGATTTGAAGGGTAGGTGGTAAAATCTATACCATTAATATTACGTAAAATATACAGAATTTTTTTTTACCGAATATCTCAGTGGTAATATTATCCAATCAATATCATGCAAAATTTAATTACGAAGCGTATTGACTTTACCAATTTCGCAAACATTTGCGTATCATGCTACAAGCCTTTTGAGTGCAGCAAAGCTTTCAACTGAAAGTTCGGAAAAAGCCGGGATTATCGCTCGCAGGGTTAAAATAAAAATTTAAAAAAACAAACAAGAAAAATTCAGAAAGGACAAAAAAAAGTAAAAAATGAAAAAGGACAAGAAGTGAAAGAGGACAAAAAAAGTAAAAAAGAGCAAGTAGTTTTGTGCTTTTTTTAAATTTAGATCATTTGTTTTTGAGTTTTCTTACAGTTGTGACTGTTGTTAATCATACGCATGTAATCGGTGTCGATTTGTGATTTAATTTTTTCTTATTTGCTTAATAGTTAGCTGGTCTCAAAGATGTTTTCTCAAAATTGACGGTACACGCAACTAAAAAGGTAAGAAGCCATTGCGCTAATTTGTTACACTTGTGTGGCTAAAAATCTCAATTTTCCAAAAGCTGAACCTTAGATTGTCAGCCAGAATATAAAGCAGCCAATAAGTCAGTTTTGAATTTATTCTCCGCATTGTTGTTCAACGATACTATAATTTTTCCCCATAAGAAAATTCCTGTAATTAACTCTTACAAAACGAATTAATGTTGCTATCGTTGTAGGTCATTAATGCAAGAGGTGCGATTGTTCTTGATTTCCAGTGACGTTATCAATGGCCAAGAATTTGACTTCTGCCACACCCATACGTCACACCCGTTCATAGGGTGGACCCATTCATACATCCATTCACTCATCTACAGATCATAATTTTGACCTGAATCAGAGAACGATCAATCTACAATTCAGTACCCCCAGAGGTATAATTGAGCGAATTAATGCCAAGATCAAATAACTGAAGAACACTTGGAAAATTTCCAAATGGAAGCACTATTTTGATTTTTTTTAATTTCAAATTAAATGATGGAATATGTATTGACAAATAAACAAGAGAATTTTTCTCTTTCGTAATTTCGTTAATTTATCTGTAAAGACGCCCAAATGTCTGGGGGGGGGGAATATTGTTCGAAAAAAAATTTAATTTAATCAAAAAAACTTTTTAAAAAATTTTCGTTCTTCAAAATTGTTCAAATAGTTCATTAAATCTGGGTGTTGATTATACGTCAAATAATGTTTCTTTAGTCTTCATTTTAATCAGGGGAAAATGCCTTACCTCGATAACAAAGTCAGATGAGTAAATATGTACAAGTCAAAAATAGTGCATTATTATACTCACAAAAATCTTTGTAAACTCTGAACTATTAGTTTTATTGACTCGAGTTTTTCTTCCACCTATTACGCGTTAAATAAAATAAAGAAACCATACTTCATTTGAATAGATATCAATGTTAAAGGCATAAATTGATACAATGACAAAATTATACTTTTTATTCATAAAATCCTTATAACTACTTAACTATTGCTCCTTACCGTCTCGGGATTAGTTTCACTAAATGCAGTGTAGATTAATGCATCAGAAAAGATTAATGCTCACGTAGACTAATGCTCACGTAGATTGATACTTACTTAATACATCGGAAATCGTACCTAATGTATCACAGCAATAGCAGTATGTAAGTTCCCCCCACTCTCTAAATTTGATGCACGAAGTCCTGAAACTTTTTACCACTTATTATGAAGAGGCTACTTAATATTTTGTCGCAAGTTAGAACTTTTTTTTGAATGTTTATAACAAATCTTATTTTTATTTTACTATTTTGTTTGATACCAAGATTTTATTTCATATTTAGTGATAGAGAGCAAAATGGAGACCACGGAGAGAGAAACTGAAAATATCTAAATATAAAAAATTAACTACCAATCGAGACAAAATCTTAACTTTTATCTTGCTTAACAATTTGCATTTTATTATTATTTTTTAAAAAAACAGAATTATTATGTATATTTTATAACATCATGAAAATTGCTTCATTTCAAGGTTTGTATCATACAATGCTTCCTCATTTTAGAAATAAACATTGTAATGTCAAACATTTTTTGAGAAATGCTTCATAAGAAATGCCTCATATTATTGATATCAACAGTTTCCAAAAACTTTTTAATCGTTACAAATATCTAATTTTTGAAAAACCACTAGCTGGTCACAAAATTTCCTAATTTTCTCCTATTTTTAAAGCTGTTCCCTAGTAAATCTTCATTCCTTATCGCATTAAGTTAAAAGCTTCACGTCTTTATCATTTGAAGGAGTATTTGCATTATTATACTTTTAAATAATATAACAAATTTCCAAATTGTCAGAAATTTTGCGTCCCTTCCCAAATTAATAATTTCTCAAGCATTCAAAGATTAAAGTAACAATTTTATCACACACAACCAAAAATGTATTGCTATAACTACGTATAACTTATTTAATGCCATTCAGTATTATAAATAAATAGAATATGCATCTGACAGGGAAGAATGCTACAGCATAATCCTGATCTCAAAGGACAACCTGGTAAAGGGATTTTGTAAGAGAAGTATATCAAACTAGAGAAAAGACAACATCGAAAGAGGATCCTGGAAGAATTCCAACGAGCAAAATTCTATTTGGAGGGAAAATATTTGTCAATGTGACAAAATAGTCCTCCGTCTCAAATCCAACTTTTAATCTTCATATAACGATACAAATGACTATTTCGAAAAATGTCATTTTTTTCCAAAAGTGTGTGACTTGGAGTTTTGATACTAAACGCTACTCTATTAAGTATTTCAACGTCTTTTGTTTAAATTTTCGTTTTTGTTTTTTTCATTTCAAATTCCTTCCATTTTCCTTTTTAACTTAAAAATATTGAAGAGCGTTGATTTCTCCATATTTGTGAAAACAAAGACCAGACTCAAGTCTCCTGCTCGCTGACACTCTCCAACTCCCGGAACTGAGCTCGCTCACCCAAGTCGTATTTAATATTTTAACTTTCATATTTCAACTTATGTTATATTTGTTTTAAATATATTTGAGAGTTCCGCCGCCTTCTTTTTATTGCTATTTACTCGCCACTCTCCAAAGTATTATAGTCCCGCAGTGGACTGATCATTAAGACACGGTTCCCAGCAGATCACCAAAGTCAAGCATCACTGGCTGCTGTCAGTGTGCGGGTGGGTGACCCACTTGGATCAGTCTGCGTAGGGACCGAGGGTGTGCGGTATTAGTCCTCGTTAAACTGTGCTACCGTAAAGTGCTCGACTTCGCGCGCAGGCCGTTGGGCTACAGAAGCGGGGGTGCCACCCCTCTGCAAAGGATCAAAATTGTGATGGCTTGTCTTCGGATCATCCTTAGGGATGTTTCCCAGACCGTCGCCAATAGCCCATTGTGCAGCTCCAGTGCGACGTAAATGAACTACAACAACAACAAAGTATTATAAAGAATTCAAAAAAGAAAAAAGGCATATCATTTTACTTGTCTTCAGCCATAAAAGTACGAAGTCGAACCAAAATTAAAATTCTACTTCAGCTAAGCTGTCCATTGTATTAACATTTGTTTTGCATGGTGAGGAAAACCACGAAAACCTCCCACGGGTAGCCCGACGACAAAGCCCTTGATCCGTCGACCACTGAGGATATTTAACGTGGCTGCAAAAAAAATCGGAATTCTACAGGTAATGGTTTTTACCAAAGTGTAATCCTCGACGAAAATAAATAAGAATATATTCAGCTTCAACTTTAAACACTTAAAAAACTAATGTCCACATCAGTAATATTTTAATATAAGAATTTTTAAGCATTTCTCTAAAAACGGGCAACACAGTATTTTGATTCAATCGTTTGTTTTCTCGATATAATCTTGAGAAACACAAGTTGCGAAAATTTCTAAAAACAGCGATAGCGACCAATACAGGTAGATACTTTACTTACGTCGCACTAGAGCTGCACAATAGGCTATTGGCGACGATCTATGAAACAACCCTGGCGATGATTCGAAGACATGCCATCGCAAATTTGATCCTCTGCAGAGGGGATGGCTCCTCTGCTTTGGAATCCCGACGACCTGCGTCACTTTACGGTAGAACAGTTACGGTAAAGTCGAGCACTTTATGGTAGAATAGTTTAACGAGGATCGATACCATGCACCCTCAGTCCCTAAGCAGGCTGATCAAAGTGGTCACTCACCCACTCACTGCACGATAAATAAGCGCAATTTTTTAATATAAGAAGAAGCCAGAATATATTTGTTTATACCATATTTAAATAAAAATATACAAAATGAGAAATAAAAATATTTATGACTATAAAAAATTTATGATTATAAAAATGTATTGATGACTATAACGAAAAATTTCGTAAATTTTTCTAATGGCTTCCAACCATTTTTATCATTTTTAACAGTGCCCCAATTTCAAAACATGTGGACAGTTTTTCAAAAATTAAAAGTTTTAACAATAAAAAAAAAACTGTTGATATGGTATGTTGATATCAAAATATGGTAAATATTACAATGTCTAAAATGAAGAAAATTTTTAAAGAAACAAGCGTGAAGCAAACTAATTTTTTCCGAATATTATAAAATATTCATTATAATCCCATGCTTTATTACGCAATAATAATAAAATGTACTACGGGATGTATTTTTAACGTAAAAAGTGTCAATTGATTGGCAACTAGCAAATAATTTTATAATCGCTATTAGTTATATTTAGCCGCCATATGCTTAGTGTTAAAAGTAGATTCCAGTTACTTATTATTTAATAGTGTGTGAGCTGTAAGCTAGAATTTGGCTTGTTTTGTTTTAAAAAGAAAACGATGTGGATTTCCGGTTGCTATGATGGAACAACTTGTAAATAAAAAGTGTTGTTTTATTCTTTACGAAATGGAGGCAAAGTTTTTATTTTAATGAAGTAAAGTAGAGATCGACAGAATGTAGAACTTTCTAATAGACTCTCGCTACTTTTGTGGTTAACCGGACATGATACTAAGAAGAATTTCTAATTTTATATAAAATATAAATAATAAATTAATGGAATCTTTTTAAAGATCTCGTAGCGACTGTTACTTTGCCCAATAAAATAAGCATTTCTATAAACTTCATTTTTAATAATGAAGAATTATTCAACAGCCTTAGAAAACCACTGCTTCCTAAAAAAATTTAACACGGTTCCTTCGCTTGATTGCAATAGAAAGTTATTTTAGAAAATGGCTATTTAATAAATTCAATATCTATACATAGTTTATTGTATGATTTCAAACGTCAGCTTTAAAAAAACTTACTTTATGAAGTTAATACGATTTTTTTTAAATATATTCTTCTATATTTTTTTTAACCTTATAACAGCCTCTATTACAAGTATGAGAAATTTTAATCATCGCCAAGATTTTCTGCATATCTCACGCGTAACGCACACTTAATTACTTCATTTATCTTCAGAAATGTGGTCGATTCATTTCGAAGGAGAAGTGTTGCCACCGTTTCGAAAATTCCGTAAGAAAAATGACTTTTTAATCGGCCAAGGTGTTGACAAGTTTTCGGGACATTTATTGAAAAGCTCTCCTTCACATTTCATTAATTTCAAAAGCAGCAGCTGGCTGTTGCCAACTAATTATTTATTTTATATTAAAATGATAGTTTTCCTTCTTAAAAATAGCAATTTAACCCGAGTATTAGAGCAACGGAGTGGAATAAAAGCGGCAAGAGTCATAGCTATTTAACTAGAAATTTCTATTAATTATAGCACGTTATATCAAATAAATATTTACTAATATATAAATAAAATCTGAAATATAATTAATAAAGAAGTTTCACTCTGAGAATTTTTTTCTTCTTTAAACGAAGCGTGTATAGATTAAATGAGGTTTCAAAAATTTGAAAGGCATATTTCCAAATCGACGCACGCATTCTTTCTATTTTCTTTTGATTTACTGAAAAATTAAACGGCGTGGTATATTAGTATTCTCGTCTCTCATACAATATTTCCCTTTTTGTTGATAGTTTTGTTTCGTTAAAGGTTAAAATTAGACTATTAAAGACGAACTTAAGGGGGATATCAAAGTGTTGTCTGAAAATATAGAATCCGCATGGTCTAATGAGTGTATGAAATACAAGAAATGCCCGAAATGGAAGAGGAGTGTATAAAGTACAAGAAATATAATAAAACATAAAGTGCAAGACTCAATTTTATTTTTCAACTTGATAACCAAGTATATTAAGACATTTTATTTTAATACCGGTGTTGAATAGCTGACCCATTTCTGAGTTCACGACTATCAATGCCCAACTCCGTAGTCTTGTAATTTTGAGCCTAATCCAGAAGACAAAAGAATTCCAGGATCAAGTTTTGGGAGAAATTTGCCTCGCGGAGGTCTTATTGATAGAACTTATCCACATTTGCGTTACATGGAGAGGAAAACCACGAAGACCTTCAAAGGTTAACCTTTAGTCTTAACCACCGAGAATATTTTACGTCCTACAAACTAGTCTTCGTGGAGGACTTTTTAATGAAATTAACCCACAATTGCTTTACATGATTAGGAAAACCTCCCACAATTAACCCGAGGGCAAGGGGATTCTAACCTATGATCCGTCTGACACTGAGGATATTTTACGTCAACATTGTGGTTGATGCGAGTCGGGAGCAGAATTCGTATCAACCACTGGGATTTGAACCTGGGAGGTGAAGGCTTTTATTCTCTGAACTACCACGGATCATATCAAGATATTTATCATACCTCTTTATGAGCATAAAAAACCCTCTAGCAAAAAAACAGGGTTCTGCACACAGAAAAGGCTTTAAACGGCTTATGTCACTTCAGCATTCCTCCCAAAGAGCCTTCCATCGAGATTTTTGTTCAAAGACAAAAATAGATGGAATTCACAGGGTGCGAGATCAGGACTGTGTGGCGGACGATCACGATGTTTCCAAACAAGAGTTGTAGTGGTTTCGCGCTGCTGTCACCTAATGTGTCCTCGCTGTTACACACCGCCAGTAAATGAGAAGATTATGCAACTTTATCCGAATGACATTTTTCAATTTTAAAAGTGCGTGGCAGTACCACGCAACATTAATGGTTCTAATCTCGAGTAAATGCAGCAACAAGATTTCTTGGAATCAATATTGAAGTGACTCAATCCTGTCGGCGCTTCTTCTATATGCAGAGCTTCGCTTTCTTCCTGAACGGCTTTTCGACAAGTGGTACAACGTATTTGGTAATTATGTGGGAAAATGAAGTTACGTACCATATATGGAGGAAGACCTAAAAATACTTGGTGCAGGACAATTATAAGCGAATTGAAAACAATATGAAAGACATGGAGAGAGGCAGAATATCTGACCACAAATAGAGTGAGATGGAAAGCTATGATAGAAGCCCTATTTTCTAATTCGGAGTGATGAGGCATATGCATGTATGCATATGTATGTACCATATATATCTCATTAATTATTTTTTTGTCTTTTACGCTCACTTCTATTCATGATCATCACGAAAAACTCATATTTCTCTTAACTGTTGTAAGTGGTTTTTAAAACTAAACTGAACATGTTCTTTCAACCTTTAAGTTGTATGGAGAAGAAAAAAAATAGAAACGAGTTAATCTCCTCTTGGGAGATGACAAAATATACTCTTCTTCGAAAAGATTAAATTTCGACATTCTACCCATTAGGAAAAGTCAAGTGACAAAGAGTGGTGGGATAAATTGACGCATTTTATAATAATATAATGCCAAGATATAGAGATTTATTTTCAACAATGAAGATGAGAAACAATTTTACTTACACTGCAAAAAAGTTTTAGTGAATTTCAACACCAGAAATGGTGGCAGCTACGTTACACCGGAGTGGTGTAGTGAAATGTCATACACAACTAGCCGATATTGGTGTTTCACTACACCAAACCAAGAAAAAAAGCCAAGGCTGTTCTTTTGCCCTATCTGTGTAAAGCAGCGGCCACCATTTTTTTTTAAAATTCAGAAATACTAAAATTTTTCATTACATAAAGCCATAAGAGTCAATAAAATTACTTTTAAGACACAATACAAAACAAGAATAGAATTATTAATTTTGGATGCAAATAGATAAAAAAAAATAATTTCTTAGATAAAATTAATTGTTGGCTAATCATACATGCATACCGCACAGAGAGAATATTAATACGATTTCGAACATGGCTTAACAAAACAGTAGCAGATTGAAATTAAATATTATAACATTATTTAATTCAATCGAGATAGACTTATGCGAATCATTTTAAGGGAACATAATTACCTTTATTATACAACTAAAAACATACATAATTTTTTTTTTTAAAGTTTACTTTTGTTTCTGTGAAATGTTCAGTAATGGGCAATTCGAAAACAAACTTTTTCTTTCTCGTTTTCTAATTAAAAGTCAACTGCCGATGTCGTCTGACGGTTTCCAAACGTGCTAAAATTAGAGAAAATAATTCGTAGAGTAAATGCGTCTGATATCCGTGTAAACTTTCTCATTTATTGAAGTTCAGATTGTTGGAGTGGTTTGTTATTCCTGTGAGCACATTAAATTAAGAGAATTAAGTTAGTTTCGGTCTTGTATTGTCAACAGATATTTTCTTTTCAGATAACGTAAGTGACGTCATTCGTGCATATCATTACGGAATCAGTATATAAAATATTGCATAGTTGAAAGCAGGCGTCACTTCCCTATGTTGTTGTGTCCAGAGATGATGTACCGTATTTTTTTTAAAACTGTATAAGTAATTATTTTCAGTTGTTTGCTGTATCCAGATGGTACTGTGTGTAATGAAAAAACATTTAAAATTTACTAATTTCCTCATATGAGTTAACACACTCATTAACTACTGTGCGTACTCTGCCAACATAGATTCAACTATACATTTTAAAATGTACATGAACGTACACGTGTACATAGAACATGTGAACCACAAGTGATGGTACAACATGATACACCTTAAGCTAAGGATGTATACACAATTTCTAGAGTTTTTCAACACCGAATTCGGATAATTATACCACAGTTTCTGCAATGTAGCTACTTTCATCTTGCTACTTTTTAGTTACTTTTATCCTACTTTTAATGAATGGTTTGACAATGATTGTTTCGCATTTTATGGCCACGTCATACGCCATAATTTAATAATAAAAATTATTCTTTGCATCTAATTATCTCGTGGCAAATCGATGCAACAAAAAATTTTTCGTTACAATTCTGTGTAGATATCAGCCAGAAAAATTCAGAGAAATTTTTCTATTTCTTCAGACAATTTTATATCAATTATAGGTGTCTAAGTGTAGTTCAGATTCATTATCCTTCAATGCATTCATTTACCCAATTTACCCCGAGATAAACGATCTGGAACATTCCGGTATAAATCAAATTGCAAGCTTCCCTTTCTTTTCAGCCATAGATCTCACTTTTAATGGACGGTTGATTGTTTCTTACTTTATCGCCAAGTCATACGCCAAGGACAATGTGTGTAGATTCATTTGAGCACCCACTTCCAAATAGGGGATTTCTGTACTAAAAGCCCAAATTGAGCAGAAGTGTATCTGCGCCAATAGAATAATGCAGCCATTAAATCCTTCTACGAATAATAGTTTCCCTAGAGAAAATGCGTTCTGGATGATCATTCGGAGAAGAAAAAAACCTTTTTTTTTGGCTCCCGTAGATTATATTTGGCAGTACTCGATGATTGTTCCAAATAATTTTCTCATACTGTTGGTTCCAGGAAAACTTAAGTATTTCTCCTTATTTTGCTAGTAAAACAAATTGCAAGAAAAAAAAACAATTTAACTTTCTGGCTTCAGTATTTAAATAATTTATGTAAAAAAAATTTAAGTTTTAAAAAAAGTAATAAATAAATTTAAAAAAACTGTGTTTTTTATAAAGAAAAAATCAGTTTCTTTACCCCATATAAAAGGGAAGTCTCAGGAAGGAAAATTTGGAGCTAGTTTTTAATTTAAGAAATATCCTTTTTAATTTATTTTACAAGCAAGTTAAAAGCTGCATAAAAATCAAATAAAGGTTTAATTCAATCTTGTTTAATTCGAACTTCTGAATATTTTGATTTTTTGTAATCATGATTACCTATAATCTTTTCTCGTTACGATTACAAGGAATCATGGCCATATGTAATCAGAGATTATGATTACTTCTAATCATAATTACCTGCGCAATCACAAGCAATCAATTGTATAGTAGTATTTCACTATAATCATTTACAGTTGTAATCGATTACTGTAATCGACGTCCAACTTTGGTTTGAAAAAAAGAATCAAATGCCGTATTCATTTTTTTAAACACGCATTTTAAGCTAAGTCCATTTTCATAAATACGCATTTCACGTCTTGTCCATTTTCGTTAAATACGCATTGCGAGCTAGGCCTATTTTCGTTAAATACGCAATTCAAGCTGCGTTTATTTTCGCAAACGAGCATTTTGATCTATGTATCCATTTTCTTAAATACGCAATTTGAGGTACATTCATTTTTGTAAATACGCGTATTGAGCTACGTGTATTTTTGTTAAATACGCATTTCGAGCTGTGACCATTCTCTTAAACATACATTTTGAGCTATGCCCATTCTTATAAACATACATTTCGAGCTATGTCCATTTTCTTTTAATATGCATTATGAGCTATGTCCATTTTCGTTAAATACGCATTTTGAGTGTGTCCATTTTCGTTAAATACGCATTTCAAGCTGCTTCTATTTTCGTAAACATGCATTTTGAGCTATATCAATTTTCGTAAGCGCGCATTTCCAACTGTGTCCAGATTTAAAAGCTCACCCACGATGTTTTATAATCACGTGCAAAAATGTTTTGATCCACTTCTTTATTTCCGGAGATATGTGATATAGTATTTAAAGCGATATTGATATTTAAAAATCAATATTTCCACCGCTTTTCTAATTAAATTATTGGAATCATATTTTCTTGATTATCAACAATCTATCACTCTCGAAAAAAAATTTTCTACAAAGTACGCTTTGATGCTTGGTATCGTAACATAAAATATTGCCTGCAACAATTAATTAGCATATTAAAGCTTAAGCAGTCGAGCATTATGATTGAGTCCTAATATGTTAAAATCCACTAATTTGGATCAAACATTTTTCATAACAATAGCTCTTCTAGCGCACTGAACATTGTTGCGAAAAACAAGAAATTCGCACAATCGCATTTTTTAAAGCTACGTTAATTTACAAAGATTAAATCAAGGGAACTTTTTTTTTAATTTCTCTGGAAAAGAAATGAAAATGTTTGACGTCATAATTCTCAATGAAATTTTAATATATTGTCGACTTATCAATCACTGTAAATATTTAACTCTGATACGCGATTTTCGGTTAAAGTCTTTAAACTTGTTTGTAAATTGTATCGACAACGACAAAGCTCATTATTTTGTCTAAATTAATTCAGATGTTCAAATCGACAAAGCTCATTATTTTGCCTAGGAAATTAATTCAGATGTAGCATCTTAATAGTATACGTATTGCTTTGTATTTAATTAAACAGTTTCATTAAATTGGAAGCAACATTCACATTCGACTTTCAAAACATTTTGAATAAATAATTAAGAAATCAAACAAATTAATTAATTTGAACAGTGAAATAACAGTCTTAAGTCAGAGAAAAAATTAGAAGAAAATTTAAAACTATCATTAAGCAGGTGTGATTGCCATAAGAGGGGCGTTCTCTTCTTTTTGCGTAAGTTAATTTATCGCATATTAAATTTAAAAAAATAAAAGCAAATCTTCAGTGATCTTTATATTCAGAATACAGCTCGAAAGAATTGTTTAAGAGAATGGACGTAGCTCAAAATGCATGTTCAAGAGAATGAACACTGCTCAAAATACATGTTTAAGGGAATATACATAGTACAAAATTCATACTCAAGAGAATAGAAGCAGCTCAAAATGCATGTTCAAGAAAATGGCCACAGCTCATATTGCATGTTTAAGAGAATAGACCCCACTCAAAATGCATGTTGTATTAAAATGTCAAGATAAAAATGCGGCTTTTCAACGTTCAACCCAAATTTAACAACTAGGCGAGGAATTTCTAACTTACTTTTTTAACACTAAACATTATCACTACAGGGCAAAGTCTTGGATTTTGGGGTTGGGATGGCTGGGTATATTACAAAAGGAACTTTTCAAACGTCTCTTCGTACTAAGAATACTGATCAGTAAACTACTCAGAATATTACTTTTAAAAAATCTGAATGTGTACAATGTCAATTTAATACCATTATTATAAATTTATAAAACCAGTGTCAACCTTGTATAAAAAAAAACTGCTGCCTTTTAATGTCTTTTCTTAAAAAGGCTAAATTTTTTTTTTAAAAAAAAATATGCTAAGTAATTTAGGCAAATAGACGGCATAACAATACCACTATAAAATTTGAGATTTCATCGAGCCATCCAACTATATAGATTTGTTTTCCCATAAAGTCTTTAAAAAGCTCAGAGGAAAGACGGCTAGCTCAACGATGCAAAGACGCACATTTGTAATCTTAGCGATGGAGGGTCAACCCGTATACTGCAGTTTTTGCTAAAAAAAATCCCTAGTGGTAGACAGATGAACATCTCTTTACCATTAAGCTAGTCGTGGGAGGCTTTCATCTCTATGTAATCTATCTTCATCTTCCAAGAGTTCTTTGTTATGCACTATGTGTAAAATATACCAAGTGCTCCAGCATATATATAATCCAATAGAAACGAAAAGTTATGTATGAATATAAACCATGTAAGATTCATACGAGTATTTTTTTTAACTTTAATTTAATTGACAGAAAAAACTCTTACCTTCCTTAGACTCGTAAATTTAAGAAAATTATTGATAGCGAAAAAATAGGTATTTTAAAATTGACAACTGTAGTCAATGGAGTAATCGCCTTAAACAACTAATTAATCAGATATTATCGGGATTCGAACCGGAGTCATCACAATGAAAGGCGACCTCAACCTCCTTCAGCAATTCAGAGTCAGAAAATAAAATAATGATAGATCTTGTCACAAAAAATACCATTGGGTAAATAGCTCTTAAAAGGCGAGATATTTCGTTAATAGTGTATGGCATCTTTTCCAATTAAAATTTGTAGTTTAATAGAACGCGGCATTACTTCTTCAATAGATAGGTAGTTTAATAAATGAAGGTGATTAGAAATTAAATAATGAAGCATTTCTTTATAAATATGTATTTAAATAAATGAAGGAACGGCATCAATTCTTTATGAAATCGGTACTTTAATGATAGAGAGACATCATTTCTTAATGAAATATGTAGTTTAATAAATGGGAAACACTTCTTTATATATGTAATTTAATGAATGAATAGTACACATCATTTCTTTATGAAATATGTAGTTTACTGAATGAGAGACATTATTTCTTTATGGATATGTTGCCTGATGAAAGAGAAACATTTCTTAATGAAATATGTAGTTTACTGAATGGGAGGCACCTTTATGAAATCTATTTAAGGAATGGAAAATATATATTTATGAAATATGTAGGCTAATGAATGAGGGAAATCATATATTTATGAAATATGTAGGCTAATGAATGGGGGAAATCATATCTTTATGAAATATTTAGTTTAATGAATGGGAGACATTTCAGCTTTGAATATGCAGTTTAATTAATGAATAGAAGACATCATTTCTTTAAGAAATATTTATTGAACAAATTATAAATAAACAATTAACACAATAAAAGTGTATCAATCTACAGTTTCAGCAAAACTATTGAACAGTAAAACTGTGATTTGGCTTAGTTTCGAACTAGAGATTTTTTTTAATTATTACAAATAGAATTTGTCATGTGCGTATTCTACTTTATTTTGTTCTCTACCAAAGAATGAGTATCAACTCAATGGAAGATAGTTTGTGTAAAGACACGCGCTCAATATAAGTGCTAAAAATGCGAACGAATTATTTAAATGCCCATATCTTGGATTTATACTTGATTGAAAACAATTCTTAAATGATTTAAAAGTTTATTTACCACACACGAATTGGGAATCAAATTATTACGTAATTTATTCGTGAGATTTATCCCTGTTTGATAAAAGATAAGTTATCGCTTATCAAAAACAATTAAAAATATTTTTATTTCCATACCATATAGTACAATTTCTTCTATAATAAAAAAAAATCACGAAAAATTCTAACTAATGTTTAGTGAAAAAAAATATTTTTATTGTTGGGTTCAGGATACATCATTGTTGTTTACTTTTTCCGCTGTTTATTTATGACGTTATATGAATTTAAACGAATCAAAAGTTGTAAATAAGATAAAAATTAAAATTTTTTAAAATACAGCGTGAATATTGAAGTTTTTCAAGAATGAATTAAAACTTCAATTTAATTTTTAATTTACTTAATTAGTTGAATTTAAGTATTCAAGCATATGTAACCGTTTTTAATTTTAAAAAGACAAAGAAGCTTTTTTCACATATTGATTGATAAATAAAACTAGTTTCTTAATTATAGATCGTTTGATGATGATCGATTTTTATTCTTTAATTTTTTTGATATAAAAACTTGTTTTTTAAAAAATAGATAGAACTAATTCTGAATAACGAACACAGGAATCGAAAACGTAGTTTTACACGTGATTTAGGACAATAGTATTGTAAAACTGTTTTGATCTTTTACATCCTCCTCCAAAAAGAGTCATAAAAAATTTAAAGTATTTTAATAGTGAGAGCATCATTCGAATTCCAGAGGTAGATGTTTTGTCACAAATATCTTTGGCACATAAGCTTAGGGTCCGCAATTCTTCTTAGAAACATAAAACATAAGAACTTAGAAACATAAGAAACATAAAATTTCGCAAAATACAAGCATATAATTAGAAACAGAGATAAATCTCATACACAAACCGTTTATGTATCGTGAATGATCGAAATCTGAAGAATGTCGACTTTCACCGGAGAATGTCAACAGTCACATAGTCGCTATGGTGAAAGCCCGTAATATTTGTTACGTCCGATTTGATATTAATTTATTCGTTGATATTTAAATATTTATGCGATGCTTCAATATCCGATTAGGAAATATAAAAGAAAAAACGTCTGTGTGGGAAATACCGGGCAAGTGTATACCACACAATGGTACTTCACAATTACATCAATGTAGGGAATACCGGGCAATGGAATTTAACTTACATGATACCGGTGTACCGAAAGATGACACTAATAAAAGAATCAGAGTAGGGAAAAGCGGGCAAGTGTGTACAGGACAAAGATTTTATCATAAAAAAAACATAAGGGTTGAGAATACAGGTTATTACTAACACTTCTAGGTCGGGATAACCTGGTCGGTAGGGCGCTAGCCCCATGTCCGAGAGTTCGTGGGTTCGAATCCCGCCAGTCGAAGACTCCCCGTGTAGTAAAGTGACTGATGCACGCTAAATCTGTCGAGTCGCAAAAGTCCTCCATGTTCCCATAACAAATTAGAACCTCTGGGGGTACTGGATTGCAGATCGATCGTTCTCTGATTCAAGTCAAAATTACGATCTGTGAATGAATGGATGTATGAATGGGTTCGCCCTATAAACGGGTGTGATGTAAAGTGTGGCAGAAGTCAAATTCTTGGCTATAGATGGCGCCACTGAAAAACAAGAAACGCGCACTCTGCCTTAAATTTGCTCGGTTTCACCAGGCAAGCTTGCCCGCGTGGCAAGTGTCATTAAAACCCACCACTCCCACTTCTATCTGGAATTCCCAAAGCATATGTTTTTCTTAACATATCTTGATCAGATATTAAAATATCTAATGAATACTTAAAAAGCAATAAATAAAGTAATATCAAATCAGATCTAGCATATATTTCGGATATTTTCCAAAGCCCATATGTGATTGTTGACATTCACCAATATCGGTCATTCTCAGTGATAAATATATTGAAATTTAAAACAGTATTAAATTCAACGCTTCCATGACGCATCGATTTCAACTCTTGGCGCCAAATTAAATTATATTTGTTAAACTGTTTAACTTCAAACGTTGGGTTAAAAACAATATATTTTGTTTACAGCCAAAATCCTTAGAAGACGAGACATATCATCTTGAGCGATGAATGTGTTTAAATACAAAAATCATTAGGTACCTTTAAATAGGTTGTTAATCGAACCAATCGAAATATTTCTACATTTTGAAACACGTTAACTTAAAACGAAATTAATAGTTTCATCACACAAAGCATTATTTATAAATACATAGACATACTTAATAAAAAAATGTTATTACAATCATGGTAGAAATACACATCGATAAGACATATATTCAAAAGGATAAAGTTTAGTACAGTTAGACGTTAACGTAATTCTATTTCAGAAGAAAAAATCTTATATTACATTAAAATATTAAATAATGCTACACTACAACGATATTTTAAACAGTTGTTAAAAAATCATAATTTGAGATGATGAAATTTCATCATTAAAAAAATTTCGATTGAGATTTATTATGTTATATAAAAGAAATAGCAATTATATAATAAATAGTAAAAATGTCGTTGGAATTTTTAAAAAAAAAAATAGATATTACATAAATATTTGAGATAAATAAGTGAAAAACGGCATTCTTTTCATATTATAAAAGGGACCAAGGAGTTTTAATAGATAAAGATTTTAGAAACTATTTTTACTTAATTAAATGAAATTTTTCATTATTTTTTCAATTTTCGTTTCATTTTAAAATTTAAGAAAATTTAGTGGCTTTTAATTAATACATCATATAAAATTTTATAAAAGTTTCGTAAAATACATATGTAAAGAAAAAAAAATAGAAATTAGCCTTCTTGTTTCAAACGTCAACAAAATATCTTACCCAATTATTCTTCGTCTGTAATAAGAAAATAAATAGACAAGTATAAGTTTTTGTATCAATTAACTTTTATTTAATGAATTTTTTTCACAAAATAAGTTCTTTAAAAATTATAAGTTCGAAAAAAATCATAATTTTGCGAAAATTAACATAAAATATAAATTTTGTTAAACCATTAAAAATCATTGTATTGTTGAAAATGTCATTGGTAAAGACGAATATATTTTTAAGAAATTGTTTTCTGAGAACTTAATGCTTGCGAAGACATTGTGTAACCTTAAACAACAAAAGAAATGGAAATATTAAAATAATTCATTGCAACTACTAAAACTTTAACAAAACAAAAAGGTTTATGCTATACAAACAAATTAAAATAAAATACTAACAGCATTACAAAATGATTTTTCTAGAAGTTTAGCTACAATAAATCGTATTGTATCAATGAAATAATTATTTCAAAATCTAGGCCTTATCTAAATTTAGAAAATGTGTTTGTGCTTTTAATATTTAATCATTGGAGTTTTAAGTGAATATTGTTCTGAAACATCTTAAAGAATTGGTTGACAAAATCATGACAATGGTTCAACAAAACGCAAACGATTTAAAATTCGCTAACGTTATCTATAACAACCACTTATATTAAAATAAAAATTAATAACGATTTTTAGACCAGAGAACAAATTCTTTTTTTGTGAGTGTGTTTTAATAAGATAAAAGACGTTTTTTTGTCTTCGGTCCAAAAGTCATCCTCTTATACAGGTAATATTAAAATATCAATAATTCTAATGGGAAAATTTTAAAAATGGATTAACATCTCAGATTATTATTAACAATTTTTTTTCAACTTTTAAAGTTCCAGCATCCAGAATAGACCCTTAATTTCAGAGATAAAGTCTGCTAAATTCTTCTATTCCTCTCCTTTCACTATTATAACTTTTTAAATCAATGTTTAAAAAATAAAACATACATACATTAATGTATATAGTTTGAAATGAAACAAACTAATTTCAAGATTTAATCTTTATTTGATAGTAAGCAAGAAATGATTTAATAAAAGAACTAAACTGCATTATGTGAACTAATTCATAACATTGTTCATCATTTAGTGTTCATTAATTTATTAATAAAAGTTCATCAATTCGATAATTTTGATTATTTACTTAAATAAAGTCATTTACTATTTATTCAGAAAATTATATGTTTATGTAATGTATATTGAAGCTTGAAAAACAATAGACTATTTTCTTATTCATGAAATATTTACCCCGACCTGCCCCAATTTAGGGCATACGGGTATATTTTCTTATTCATAAATAAATTGAACTAATAAATGTAAAATATATTAATTAATACAATTTTATAAATTTATTTTATTTAAATAATTAATTTAAACCAGGTAATTTAAGTTAACCGCTAAAATTGCATAATTAATCGTTTAAAAATTAATTTATTTATTTTAAATTAATTAAGTGTTAAAATATTATTAATTTATTACAATTATTTCGCTGACATTAATTAATTAAATTTTATATAAGTATTAAAATATCGTTTTAGAGTAGTAATTACTAAAGTGTTCATAAAAGCAGGCAACACTATGCTAAATGGTGTGAAGTATTTCAAAAATTTTTTTACAAAATATATTTAATAAATATGATTCAAAATTTGAGAAAAAGTTGCATGGCACTTTAAAATTTACACGTAAAGTTAGCACAGCTAGATAATAGCTCATAAGTTTTTCATTTTCAAGAAAAGGTAATGAGAAATCTCAAATATTGGGCGATAATGCATATTTTGCTCAGTTACTCATTTAATTCTTTCATATTAAAAACATTAATTAAGCAATGTATCTGAGAAGGAAAAAAATTTATCTTCTTAATATGACATTTTGATTTAAACTAAATGTCCACAAGTGGGACAAAAGGGTTAAAGTATCAGTTTAAATATATTCATGAATATCCCAAAAAAGAAAGAGTATTTCATGAGTCAACAAAAAACTACAAAAAGATATAATAAAAATTGAATAATAAAAGAATTAGGAATAATTTATATTTAATAAAAATACTTGAAAGTTAGAATAAATTTTGAAATATGTAATTGCAAAAATAGTTGGTTTTGTAAACTTAATATTTTGCATATATGTCACATTGTTTATTAATACACTAGTATTTTAAGAAATTCTATAACTCAATATTTATAATAATCAACGAATAATATAATATAAACCCTTCATCCAGAAGAAATATGTTTTGGTATTGAGACTAAAACAAAACTATCAACATTAAATTTAAAGATGATTCTTTAATTTTGTTTATAATTCTGAATCTGTAAACAAGAATCTGTAAATTATAAACACTATAAATAATTTATCATATTGATTTCCTTTCAATTTTTATTACAAGCAAATATTTAGAAAGATATAAAAAAATGGCATAAATAAATGTATTAATTCATTAACCTTCTAAACGAAGATTGTACAAAAAAGTTTCTGACAACGCACTTTTTCTGCCATTTAATAAGCTGGGACTAATACTCAGATCATTAAAAATTTGATTCTTCTCTAATTAGTTAAAACACAATAGTAAATAAAGCAATTTTTTTAGTGAAAAATTAACTTAGTTCAGTATTCATTAACAGCAAAACCTTTCTAGAAATGAAAAGAAAAGCAGAATTTCGACAATAAATTTTAAGAGATATTAAATTGTTTAGATTGTTCAGATTTAAAATACAGTGCGCTAAAAAACAAAAATAAAGCACATCTATTGAAATGCATGTTTTTTATACATATATATATATCACACTTAATCTATAAACGGTAATTTATAAATCTTCTATGGATTATATACTATTCCAATGTAGTTATTATCACATAGAGCGGAGTGAATTATCACTGTCAACACATAGAGGCACCTGAGGGCACTAAATCTACTTCCAAAAAACATAATTTAAAAACTCTGGTAAGGTTTAAAATATTCATGTTCACAAAGTGCAACTAATCTACTAAAAAGTAATTGGAATTTACAGCAAAAAATTAACTGGAATAACTGGTTTAAAATTTTCTATTAACTCGACTCAACAATTTTTTGAACAACAGTGTTATACAATTTAACACTTAATTAAAAAATAATATTAGATACATACAAAAATGAATTTTTTTTATATATACATTATTAGAATAGCATTAACATTTATAATACATTCAAATTAATTTTTAAAAGCAACCAAGTAACATTAACACCACAAAAAAAAAATTCTACAACATTTTTAATTTTAGACAAAAATTGAATTAAAATTCATAGTTCAGGAAAAATTTTAATACTCTCCAAAACAGGTTTTATTCACATAATAAAATAAAAGGAATTAAATTATATGTGAATAGCATAAAATAAAAATTGAATTTAAAATCGCAATTTTTCACATTAATTAATTAGATTACAAACTAAAACAATTAAATGTTAATTCTTAGTGATTTAAACGAATTGTATTCACTGATTATCATTCCGTAAAAAGATGCGAATAAATTTAGCAGTATTAAAACTAATGTTTTCCTGCATTGCGGTAAAGACAAACACTAGATTCCAATTTTCTATAAGTAGTAAGTGAAAGTTAGCTTTCAAATTCCACATAAATTATAACTATACAAAACATTTCATAATATAAGTGTTGCTTTTTTTTTTAACTCATTTTAAAACATTATTCTTTTTGCATATTTCAACAAAAATAATTTATAACTCAAAATAATTTCTGGCACATATTTTACTCAATTACGAAATATGAAATTAAAAAATTAAATATGAAATGAAGAAATTAAATTAAAAAACGATTCCAAAAAAGTGCAACACATAGAATTGTTTGCACACAAATTTGTGTTCTTTTTCTCACTTTGAAAATCAATTCTTTAAAAAAAAAACTCTTTTAGAATACTAAAAATTTGTAACCAAAAATGAGTCTTAATGCATCATATTTTAGTCAAAAGTGATAATTAAAAAAAAAAAAAAAAAACTAGAAAACGATCCTGAAACTGTACCAAGAAAAATAGCTTATTTGTAACAGGAAAAATTATTATTATATATATATATATATATATAATTATGACTCAAAATGTTATATTCTACTCGAAGAAAACAAGAAGAAATGAAATTAAAAACTAGAAAACGATTCTAAAATCACACCAGGCATAGAATTGTTTGAAAACAAAATTATCTTCTTTTTCTAACTTTCAAGAACTTTTCTATACATAGAATTGTGTCTTGAAATGTTATATCCTACTTGAAAACAAAAAGTAAAATTAAAAACTAGAAGACGATTCCGAAACTGTACCAGTCATAAAATTGTTTGATAACAAAATTGCGGTTTTTCTTCCTTTCAAATGTAATTCTTTAAAAAAAAAATAGCTTATTTATAACACCAAGAATTTATTTATACATAAATGTATTTTAATCTTCATATTTTACTAGTAAACAAAAAAGGAATTTAAAAACTAGAAAATGTACTACTCAGAATTGTTTGATCATAATATTGTGTTATTTTTTTATCACTTTTGTTCCTTATTTAAGAAAAGCATTAGTTTTTAAATTAAAGTATTATTTTTAAATTAATTGAGAAAAACAAATAAATTGACTGCCTTTTGAACAAAAAATTATTTCAAATCTTTAGTTTGCCACTAGTTGTGCAAAATATGAAAACTACTTTCAACAAGAATCTTATATAAAATAAGAATGTAGAGTTTTCACGACTTTAACATTTAAGAGAAAACAGATTTAAATTTCAAGAGATTAACGATAAATTTGTAACTGTGTTCATGATAATGACACATTAAAAGCTATTACTTCAAAATGCTATAGTGAATAAGTACTTTAAATGTTATCATCCAATGAATATTATTACAAATGATGTTTATGTTGAGCAGAATACAGCATGTGAACAATGAATACATGCAAAGAGTAAAGAGGCAGTGGTGTGTGTTTTTTTTTGCGCTTTTTTTAAAGCAATTGCGCTCTTTTCTAATGCGTACAACATTTCTATCACTTTTTAACAGACTACGAGTTGCTTTGACACAGGTAGCAATTTGCATCTTGCTTTACACGCGTATCTATGTTGGTTTATCATAAATGTGCAGATAAGTAAATGTTAATATCACAACGTAATATTCCATTAATTAACACAAAAATATTCATAAATTACTTTTTCAGGATGAATCAGAAGTTCTAGAAAGTATTATAGATCATTCTTCGAGAAAAAAGTCAAGTTTATACTTTAAAAGGAAGTTGCAAATATAAAAATTTATAGCTACAGATCTAGTTTTTCCTTCAATTGAAGAAAAACTAAACAAACTAACTACAATATACTGAAGTTTCATGTAAAAGTACAGCATAAAATATCGAAATGCAAAACATATGGACAGTACAGTTGAATTGAAATTTTACAGGAATTTAAATTAATGAAGTACGGTTCAAAACTTTTTTTAAAATGGTTTTTATAAAAAAAAAGTATAAATATAGTTAGGCATTTGAGTGAATCATTCTGTAACTTATGAGTTTTACCTTAAAAGTAGTAAATAAATTATGCTCAACTAAAATAATTTTTTTTCAGACAAAGAAATAGAAAGCTTAATAAATTAATTTTTTTAAAAGTTTAAAATAAAAGAATAATAATTCAAAATTAAATTAATGAAATAAGCTATACCTCTTCTCAACTGGACATAATTTAAGAAATGAAAAAAGAAGAAAATAAATTTTTTTTTTTCTAAATTTAGTCAAAATTAAAAAGCACCTTAAATGTAAATTAAATTTTATTTTTACGCAGTTTAATAATGATTGAAGATTATGATGTGAATTGAACTTATCTCAAGTACATGAAAAAACATTATGAAGAAATGAAAGTGTTTGTAAGTAATAAAATAAAAATAATTTTTCATACACAGACTTTTTTTTACTATATTCCAATAAAATTGGAAATATTTTTATTAAATTCTCAGTTCAGTAATTTAAAAATCATAATAATAATTGCAAGTTTCATAAATAAACATTTGACAAAAACAAGATGTCATTTACAAAATAATAAAAATATAATGAATGCTAGATAGTTTAAACCAAAATGTAAATACTTTTTATTAAACTACAAAACAAAAGCGAAATAATAAAAACATACAGTTTTCTATTTATAGATATTTCATAAAGAAAATCTCAATTTTCTGATAATTCAAGAATTTAACTGAGAAAAAAGTTTTAAATTTTTTTTATTATGCAAAAAATTTAATTTATTCTTAAATAATTTATAGATACTTGTGAACTTATTACAGTGTTAAATTAACTTGCAAGTTCTGTAAGTTCCTCAAAAAATTCATTAACTTAAATGAAAGAATTGAACTTTTTTTAAAGAAAAAAACTGTTAAGAGCTATGCGACTATTTATAAAAAAAGCATAATATTTATTAAAAGAATTGTTTGAACTAAAATAGAAATCTGATCAAACATATTAGAAAAATAATATGTTTCTGTAAAAAAAAGTAATAGTAACAATAAAATTAATGAAGTAAAATGAAAAATAAAGAACAAGCAGATGAAAAGATCACAGTTCAGATTTGAACACATAAAAAGTTCATATGAAGTACAAACTTAAGTGTTTAAATAAAAAATGCATTGCAATCTTTATTATTTTCCTTGTATTTTTCCTTGTATGTCCAGCAATACTGACCAGCAGTTTAATTGGACATTAAAAGCATACAGCTAATAAATAGCTATACACAAAATAAATACATAAGAAAAATAAATTTGTAATGCCTCCCTATCTCTTTTACATAACGTAAGAATTAAATTTCGTGGTTTTTTTGACTTTCTAAATTAGCAAAAACTAAAACAGAAGTTTTTTTTAACTAATATAGTGCAATATTGCGAATTATACATATTAGGAATAATACAAATATAAAATTTACACACATTTGCTAAGAAACTTCATTGTTAGCATAACGATCATGGACTTCAATTTCGACCTCTTCACCAATAAAACAAAACCAGTTCTTAATATGGTCCAACCATACATCACACTTAGACAACATTAAAAGCAGCAGCATTTCTAACGTTGACATTTTCACGATACTTGCATAAACTAATGAACAAATCTTTTCCTCACATTTATTACAATCACAGTAATATATTAGTGAAAAAAGAATGTAAATTGTAAACAGTTTTGAATTGTTAAAAAAACATAAGTTTCAGAGCATTTTATGATTTCTCTTTAATTTAAAACTTAAGATTAAAAGGATGTATGTTATGCACCAACTTAATCAACTCAATAAATAGATGTACCCAGAAAATACTGTACTTAAGGAATTGAGCTTTCATGATGGTAAAGGATTGGGATTCGACCCTTGGTGGTGACTTGAAGCCCATCCAGCGTCAGATCAATTCGGTACTAGCTTGTCTGTAAAGTAAAGGCTTCAAAAAAGCAATATTGACCACATGGTCACTATCATGCTGTTTGTTTCAAAATTAGATAATTTACTTCTATGACCCCCTTAGCCAACAACTGGATGTAAGGATAGTGCTTTGTTCAAATAAGTAACAAATTTTAATTTTACGAATAAAACATTAAGAAAAACGTAAAACTAAAAACTAAAAAAAATTTTTAGGAAAAGATACTTCTTATTGTAATTATTTTTACAGAAAAAATAACATTTTTTTGTCAAAAGTGGTTATGCATTCAAAGTTAAAATAGTTACATTTTCTATTTAAAAAGTAATTAATAAATAATAAAGCGAAGACAAAAATCACATTTATAGAAAGTCATAGGTCATGTTACTTATTAAGTATAGGCCTTTTTGTTTGTTGTGAGTTTTGACAGAAACCTTTGCTTCTTACAAAGTTGTCAAAAATGTTTGAAAATATGTCACACCTATCATTGATCCGATATTGTAGTTTGATACGGAAAAAAAAGAAAGAAAAAAAAGGTTTTCAAGTCAGTCTCAGGTTAATAAAATAGTGTGCTATAAAATAAAGCTAGATGCGATTTCGAAAGTGAAGATTTAAAAAATAGATCATATATATGTGATTAAAGCAATGTTTGCAGTGCATGAAAGTACAATTCAAAAACATTAAGCAGATTCATATAATATATATTTCTACTATAGTCAACATTAAACAAAACACTTGTAAAAGTGAAGCCAAATTAGAGGTAAATCTTTCATCTCTATAAGATTTAAACACAATAGAGAAACTAATCCATGAAATTTACACAAAAATTTAAATAAGTTTAAAATTCGCTCAGCTTATATGATTGATATGTGATCCATGAAAGTTTAAAATAATTTATTACTCAATCACATTTTCTTAACAGGGTTATCTGTTATGATTATTCTTAATATAGGGTTTTAGAAACCTTGTCAAACATAAAGTTTAAAAAAGTGAACACAGTAGAGGTCACAAATTTATGTTCAAATAAGCAAGGAAAGAACTAAAATACTATCTGTAGAATCATCGATAATATCAAAACCAGTTTGATTGTCTGATGAAACCTGGAGATAATTTTAGTAATCTTTTAACTCTATACAAAAATCAAAAAGGTTTTGATGCTTTCAGTATTAATTCTCTAAGTAGTAATTTGTTAGACTTCAATAGTAATTTTTTCTTGCTTTTAAATATTAACTTACAATTCTTAATGGTGTACGTGTTTTTAGGTCAATTTTGGGAAAAAATTCAAAAAATTTATATTAAGGGTAGTTTTTATGACACACTTTGTAGCTTTATTAAGATAACCTTCTAATTGGAAACATAATGACTTCGTAAAGAAATTTATACTTTAAAACTTCCATGGAAAATGCAGATCATCCATGATGCTGACAAATTTTAACATAAATACAGAAAGAAAAACAATTTAAATGACAATTTTGTTTTTAAAAGCCAGTTATAATCACAATGCATAATTAACACAATTTTAAACATTAAAAAAATAACATTTCCAATACAGATTAAACAATAAATCCAGAACAAATAACAAAAACCATATGTTTTTCCCTTCCATATGCTCTTAGTTTTAAGCCAAGCGATAAGATTTATCAGTAAAAATGCTTAAGATTAGCATCATGAACAATTTTAGACATTGGTATTATTTTTACATGTATACTGACAGAGCTTAAAGCATGATGCGAAAATAAGACATATTTTCTCAAAACTTTCCATTCCAACAAGAGATCTGTTTCTCTCAAACAAAGCTCATGAATCAAGTAAATCAGAAATCATCAGAAAAGAGAAGTTAGGGGGCACACAATAAGTTCGTATTAGCTTATTTAAAATGCGCAGCACGTTTTATGTGTTATTTGAATTCTTCATTTCTACACCAAACAGTGTAAGTGCTTAGTAAAAGACTTTCAATTAAACATGCGCTTATAGAGTTAAAAGACCCTCATAAATCAATCAAACAGTACGGTAGGCACGTTTAGAATCACTGTTCCTGTTCCTTCCAGAGAAACAGAGACATCCACTTGTACTGTTATTTCTATGGCGTTTAAAAAGTTTTGGCGGCTTCTCTTCCCATTGACGTTCTCTCACACAACGTTCGTAGTGATCGATCTCTTTTAAATACCTGAAAAAGGAAAGTACAAGTAAAAAACGTGCCAATTATAAGACCTAAAAATAATACAAAAATAAACTTTTGATCGTACCTGATTCGAATATTATAAAATAAATAAAGTGTTGTAATGTGAGTCAAAGAGATTTCAGAAGAATACAATACCAAAACAAGAAGAATACAGGAACAAATAGTTAATAAGAAATATGTACTGAAATGTAAGTAATTAACTCAATGTTGAAAACATAGTAGGCAGGTACTTTACATGTGTTAGTTTCTGAAATTTTATATTTTCATAAAACCACCACATCAAAAAACTAAAAAATTACATTTATGTATTAATTTAATAATTTAAATTGCTCATTACCATTATATGGTGTGATAATGTTAAATAAAAAACACCCTTTTCTTATAAAAGTTTTTTGTGCTGGAAATTTCTTTTTTCATAAAATAAATTTGCTTTAAATATCACTATATATATAGTTATAACACTATATAAAATAGAACACTATATATAATAGAGTGGGACAAAAAAGTGAACTCTTTAATTTCAAAACACTTTAGTATGTAAAAAATGCTTATGATAATAAGAATGAAAAAAGGCATTAAAAAATTACCATCTTCCACTCAAGTCTCAAACTTAAAAATTAAGTTTAGTTCACTTCAGTTTAGTTACCATTAACGTTTATATTTGCACAAAATAATTTTGAAAGGTGATGAAGCTAGATGGCAAAGACGGCAAATAGCACTATATTTTTGATTTCAAGTTCTGTTAAATGAATTCCTGAAAAAGATAAGAGCTCTCAAATTTAAAAAAAAAACATTTGTAGTGAACATGAATATAATGTGAATCTTTTTTCTTCTGCTCAAAACTATTAATTTCCACTTCAATTTTTGCAATTATATATTTGAATATATTTTATTTAATGTTTTAAATTTTACTATAAAAACATGGATTATGATTATGATTGTTGCATCAGGACTTCAAAAAGCCAACCCAGACTAAACTACAAGCAAACTATTCTATTTCGCTCATTTAAAAAGACATACTTTCTTTTCATCACATATTGCTCAACAGACATAGCAAAAATTGGGAAGTTATTTGAAAAATTCTCTATGTATATTTATTTATTCTATTCAAATTAGAGTTAAATACAATTAACATTAAATCATTTCATTTATGCTTTTAAAATATATGCACGAATAATTTTACTATTGGGAAAACATTTAATGATTTAATAATTTTTATTATGCAAACATAAAATAAAAACAGAGCCTCCTTACTTAGCTAACTTGTTCCATACAAATAATAACCTTTTTATGAGGATGAAGATTCTTTGTTTTGCCATTTTTGCACTAGCATTTTCAGAATAAATTTCTTGTTCCTTTTTTTAATAAATTAAATTTTCATGCGCTTTAACTTTCATGTTTACATGCTGTTCATTTTTGCTAGCAATCTAGTTAAAAAAATGAAAAAGAACTAGATTTAACAAAAACTGTCAAAAAAGAACAAAAAAATAATTTTAGTTTTTGTTTGGTTGATTAATAATCCTATGAGTCATTGAGAAATGCACAAATATTAAAATGTAATATACAAATGGAAGAAATTTATTATAAAAAATTTAAAATGAATTACATATAAATATAGATATGAATACAGAATATACTGACCAAACGGGAGGCCAACGATTCCTGTTTAAATAGGCTTGATTCTCAGGGTGAAGATTTCTTAGCAACTTTGGTGTCTTTCGGCAAATCTCGTTGTAGTTAACAGTTATGTGATACAGACACCAGTCAGCTAACTGGTCTGCATTATGCATCTGAAATAATAAATAGACAAATTTAACTGTTAACAAATGCTATAAAAGATGTCTGGGAGATATTAATGCATTCCATAACAACCATAGTTCGTCATATCAATAAAAAGAGAAAAAAATTAAAAGAAAAAATAGAATGAAGAAACTATTATTTTTTTATGCAAAAACTTTTAAAAATGACAGATTTTATATAATTATTTTCACAAAATATTTTTTTCAGTTATATATGCAGTATGATATTTGGTTTACTAAAGGATAGCATTTGTTATAATAGAACAAATTTTTTGATGCTCCATAATTTATTTTTTATGTTAATATCATTTTGAAGCATAAAATATTTTAAAAGAAACAAAAGGAAAATAAAAAAAGGAGCAAAAGCACAAAAATAAAAATGTATACAAAAAAAAGGCAACAAAAAAAATTGCATAGAAACAAGAAAGATTAGAATAAGGAATAAAAAAATAAAATAAGGTAATCAAGCAATATCTGAATATTGAGAGAACTGAACGAAAAGAAGAAGAATTGATTGCAGAGTTTATTCCCCTATATTGTGCAAGTTAAGGTATAATCGAGCTGATTGCTGCCGTACTGAGCCTAAAGATGAAAAGAGAAAAGAAGAAAAAACAAGCAAAAAGGGATACAAAAGAAAAAACTGTACTGTATTGTCTGCTCATATTAAATATTTCTATACTTCATGTAAAAAAATTGAATTAAAAAGTTAAGCATATTATAGATCATTAATTATGATGCATGTCAAAAAAGTTTCAAACAAAGATCAACCATTATTGAGTTCTTGAATAGCGACAGAGGAATTAAAATAATCTAAAACCAGTGAAATTGAAGACATGAAAAGTAAAAGTAGTTTTTCCCTGACAAAAACCAATGCATTCAAATTCCACAACACAAATATTAAACTAGTATGTGATATGTTTATTCTTTCTTCCGCTCATTGAGACCTTAGGAAATTTTGCTATTTGCCAGTAGTAGCATTTTTAACAGAGGCAGCTTTTTAAAAAATCGAAACTTTCAAACGAATAAAAAAAAAATTTTAATAATGTTAAGCATTTCTTTTTAAACTTTTCTCAATATATGGTAAGCATTACAAGTTTTTTTTTTAAAAGGAAGGAAACTGTAAAGAAACAAGCATGAAAGTTACTTTTAGAACATTATAAAATATTCCTAATTCCATATTAATTGAAGAAATAAAAAAAATACACAAGGAATGCATTTTGGACGAAATAAGCGGCAATTTGAAGGCAACTGGCAGGCAACTCTTTCATCGCCAATTGTTACATTTAGTCAGCCTGTGCCTGAAATCCCCCCTTAATTTCATCCTGTGCCAGACCTCAATCTTGATTAGTATATATTATTAGGAAATAATTTTATTTTTCTTACTTAATTATAAATTTGAACTCCTGATGTTCCAACAATTTTTACAGAGATTTTAACCACATATATATATAAAGGGTTATAATTTGAAATTACTATTTTCATTAATAAAAACATCAAAGGAAGAAAGAGTCTTTTTTTTATGGAAACTGACTTGAATACATTCTTACTTGGCAAGGCTCGAGTAATCTGAGGGCGTGTTCGGTGGAGTCCACTCCAACATCAGAGAGCTTTACCAGGTCGTGAATGACTTTCTGTTCGACAAGTCCGACCAGTCTTGAGAGACACAGTCGGTTGGCAAGCTCTAGCAGCTCTAAACAGTTGGTTGGATTCACAGAATCGTCCACTTCGTCTGTATACAGATAGACCAAGAGTTGCTGGAAGCAGCTTTTGCTGATACCGGGAAAATGCACCTGGAGAAATCATTCACGCATTAATGATATTAACCGCAGTACATAATTAGAAAACAAACCGTAGGTCACAAAACAAAAAATTTATCGAATTCTTTATTAAAAAAATACAGAAAGAAAAAAGAAATTTTAAAAATAAATAGACATGTTTGCATGTATTAAAAATTCAAAAATTTCACAGCGTCAATAAACAAATGTTTTCAAAACAAAAAGTAAATATGAAAATGATCTTTAATTTGAAAACATTTAGTTAGTTAAAACACAAACATAAAAATCAAATTCCAAGTATTTTAAACCTCTCACTCAGCATTAAGGATTGAGAAATAATACTGCAGATCTAAAAACATCTTTTTTTCTCTATGGTGTACTACACAAAATACCAGCTATTTATTAAATAAGTAAGCAGTAAAGAAGACAGAAGCATTTTCAGAAATTTGCTAACTAAGGAAAAATCTAGAAATTCGATATTTTGAAAACAATACTTTGTTAAATAACATCTCATAGTTAAATTACAATAGTTATTAATATTTTATCAAACTAAAATAACTTTATAGTATTTAACAGATATCCATGAGCTTGGGCATCTATTTTCTGAGAAAATTGACAAACTTGACCTTTTGGATATGGTGTTTCTACTATGTATACAGAATTGGGCTAGTAATAAGACAAAGGGTATAAATACAGTTGCTTCTGATTGATTCACAAAAAAAAGAACTTGAAGATGTCTAAAATTAGTCATCTTTCAAAAATACTCTTTAAAACATACTCTCTAATATTTTCAAACCACATATGACTATTTTAACTTCTCACTACTAAATGATATAATTAAATTGAACAAACCACAGCAACAATTCACAACAAATATTAAGATACAATTACTAAGTGTCATATTATCAAAGACATTCTATTAATAAACTGGATTTTAAAGAATAAAACTATATTTCAATCTTTTAAAAAAAATTCTGTAAAATTTCTTTGAGTTGAATTACAGATATTTATTTCAATATAAAATTAGGTATAATTCAACATTATGATAAACGCAACATTAATAAATCTTAAATTTCTCATAGGAGAAACATTTTTATAAGAATATTGTCTTAACCCTGACACATAGAATTTTCTGAGGGTCATAAAGATGGCAGAGAGATTAAATCACTAAGCTGTCATTGTGAGGAACTGGGGTTCGATCCCCGGAAACAGCTTGAAGCTCAACCAGCTTGTAGGAAAAGTAAAGGTGGCTGGGTATATTGGGTCAAAAAACTTTTAAAAACATAATTTTTAGAAGGATTTCCAGCTTTCACCCAAATTGTTTTCATATTGATTCCTTTTTCTTTCTTCTTTTCTTTCTTTATTTTTTATTTATTTTTTGAGTGCCGAAAGAACTAGAGTAAAAAAGAGTGCATTTTTAGTTACTTAAGTATAAATATTGGGTAAAAGATGTGGACAACTTGAGTAAAAGATTAAAATTAGTTAAATGTCTTCTATATAAATGTTTTTAAACAATATATATACTTACAACTTTGGCAGAACTCTCTCTAAAATCTCCACGAAACATGGCAGCCATGACATCACAGCGAGCCATCAAAATAGGCTTGTGCGCACAACAAAGGCCGTCTTCCAGTTGGAAATATACATCTTTAAAAATGAAAAAAAAGTTCTAATTTATAATTTATGCAATACCTACAAGTAAAAGAAGCTTTTTTCTTCCTTTTTTAAATTTACAACGCAATTCATTAAAGAAATTTAGAGCCACTACTATATAAAAATTTAATATTTTGATAAATTAAAAAAAATTACAAACGATACAAAACAGAAAATAATATGTTGCAAATGTTCAAAATTTTTAGTTTTCAATATGCAAATTCTTGTTAAAATTAATTTGTTCAAAGCTATAATTGTGATTCATTTATTAAATGATGAAGAAAAAAAACTAAAAACAGAATCGGCTGCATCAATTTTTAAGCATTCTAGAAATTAAAATTAATAAAGCAGTGGTGATTATTTATAGAGTTAAAATTTCATGGTCTTTTTAAATTGGCTAAAATCTTACTATATTTGTGAATTTAATATTTGAATATAATCTTGTTAATAGCATGTTTTTCCACAAAGGAGTGACGGATCATAGGACATGGCTTCCAGTAGGTTACAGAAGTCAAGCATCACATTCAGTGTACCAATATATATATTTTTTAATTGTTTTAAAAAAAAGGGGAGAAATATTTCTGGAAAAAGTGGAAAAAAGCCTACCTGAAAACAGCCCCTGGTGCAGACAGACCTCTCTCATCCGATTCCTAACTTTCTGAGCGAATTTCTTCTGCAGATCTGTGTTACATTCCTTCTGATTATGTTGTCCATTGCCAATCAGTAACTGTACAGGAGAGTCCCAGTCAAAAGTCTGAATGACAATTTCAGTCCAACATCACACACACAAAATAAAACATATATAGTACAAGAATTTAAAAACAGTAATAAACTGAAAATGCTGCAACTCACCTGAAGTTCCGGTATTTCCATGAGTTCTGCTGCCTCTAGCAGCTCTGTCATATTCATGCACATTTTATGGTCAAGTCCCCCAGTGTACAGAAATCTTTAAATGAAAACTTAACTTAATTATCTTATAACTTTAATTTTATTTATGCATAATGAATAGAAAAATTTGAATACTACATGAAATTCAAGTTTTAGTTTGAGAATAATTATGAAGAGTGTGGGGCGAGGAGTAATCGACAATGTCAACCTTCATCTATGAAAATGTACCTCAACATAAAATAGAGTTAACCTGTCTTATATACATACTAGAGAATTGGAATTGTATTTTTGAAGTGGTGGATACAATACAGTACTCCCCCACCAGAATTTTTATCTGTGATAGAATACGATGAACGGGATACCACTACTTGATTCAAAGGTGTTTTGTGAGGAGTCAGGAGAGCCGTATTAAGATCACTGTACTTTTTGCTGTTCATCAGAGCTGTATTAAGTTCACGGTCGTGGTTGCTTCTGTGTTGCAATTAGCAGTCGCGTGTATACAGGCCAACGTTGTGTGTGATCGAGACTGAGTAGCAACAGCTGGAGGAGGTGGATCATGTCATAGTCAAAAATAGCAAGTCTACAGTTTAATATGGACAATCCATCGAAGTAGGCGTGTTCAAAACGAAGTGAGCGTTTTCTGTCAAGGCAGGTGTGTTCACATCACGTCCGGGTCACCAATGTGGGGCGAGGAGTATTTGGCAATGTCAACCTTCATCTATGAAAAGGTACCTCAACAAAGAATCAAGTTAACATGTCTTATATACTAGTGAATTGGAATTGTATTTTTGTAGTGGTAGATACACTACAAATAGATTAGAAAGAATAAACTGTAAGTTATGTGTGATGGAGAAACAGGGCGTTTTTTCTTCAAAATGCATTACTTCTGGTTTATTCTACCAGGAGTCATATGGGTGGAGCAAGCATTATATGTATATACAGAACCCTACACTTTAAAGATCTAAGGACTCAATGATATTCAATAAATAAATAAAATAAAAAGAATTCTTTGTGATAGTTTTAAAATTTTAAATTCATTTTTGTATTAGAATTTCGAAAGCTTCTATCTATATTTCAATAATATACATGATTAACTAGGACTTTAAATGCAGTTGTATTAGCTTCCCTCCAAGCCACAAGAAAACAATTCATAAAAATAAAAATCACAGAACAAGAAAAAAGATATATTTAAACATTTTTAAAATATTTTTTAAGTGGGACTTAAAAATCAAAAATTGAAAATAAATTTTTTATAAAAATAATATTAATAGAAAAAATATGTTTAGTAGCTTGCTTTTAGGGATAAAATTTTTAAAAGAAAAATCATTTCTTTTATAATTTAGGCGAACATAATTTGAGTTCTTAAGTAATCATTCTCAGTGATACACAATTGAAAGGTCTTGCCGTCTTGAAATGGCTTTGGTTCAAAACAATATATACAGGGTCTTTTGCTATCACTTCGACACATATTTTAAAACTCATGGTCGGAAAAAATATAGATATATCAAAAATATTCACATTAGAGCTTCAAAAAATTTATTCTTTAATTTATTAAAAAAAACTGTTTCTAACGTCTGACCAAGTAGTATAACTAGAGAGCATTTGCTAAAAAACACAGTCAAGCTTCATCTTCATTATAGTTGATTTCAGATTAATTCAGTCCTTCATTATAGTATAATTGGGAAGACAGGGATAGTCAGTGATTTAAAAGATTTTTATACTTGGTCATTTAAACACTAATTTGTGGCATAGTTTGTTTAACTTTATTTTTTCCAATGATTCTTAAAACATATTTAAATCTAGTGATTATTCTGGTGAACATCTTGTGAACAGAGTGAGCTAAACATCCTGTGCATACTGGATGTCCCAAAATGATTGATGGGTTTTGAAAATCAATAAAAAATAGAAAAAGAAGCAATAAAAGTGTTTGTTTTATGGATTTTCAAATTTCATCAGTAATTTTTAGGATAATTGACGATTGAGACGCTTACAATGGAATTGAGGTGAGCACCAGTTCGATGGTGAGTGTTGCAATTTCTCATACCTAGAAACTCTTCTCCTCAGTTGTATGTGAATGTATCCCGATGTTATCCTTTCATTATAATGCTTCGAATTTATGTAGAATATATTTTAAGTTTCAGCAATTCTTACTTAAGACACAATGTTCAATGGACTTTTGAGTTCCATAAAGCTTCTAAACTTAACTTTTTTTAATCAATTTTGAAATCAAGACAGAAATTAGCATGATTATCTACTAGCCAATGGTGAAAGCTTGCCAGGTGTTATCATATCTAAATAAGTCTTCTAAGTGCTGTTTGTCTATAGACTGTTTGAATTGCCAATATAACAGGTAAAACAAAGTTACTCACCTAAGACAATTCTGCATGGCACCAGGCGTTATGACTTTGGTGAGCGTGACTATAGTCTGTACAGAGGAGGTGACCCTCCCCCGGTGATCAAGACCTTCACATCGTTCTATACTTATGCACTGATAAGCACGATGATCGAGTAGTCGTCGGATCCCTGTCGTAATGTTGTGGGTGGATTCAGGATGGATCTGGCAGGTGGTGGATCTCCGCCGGACAGATCCGTGGCGAGTCTCTGAGTTGTTCTGGTTAGCATTGTTGTGGTGGTTGCTACTGCGAGAAAGGCAGAAAGAGGCACATGTGATAACAGAATGAGGACTCTCGGCAATCAACTGCTCGGTGTCCATGTTAAAATTTCCTATTGAACTATCAGATGAGCTAACCTGAAACGTAAAATGATTTATCAGGCAGACTTGCAAAACAATCTGTAAATGTATGTATGCGACAATTTTTCTTATATCAATAAGAAATCAATGAACAACCCTAATTTTTATGGTGACCAGAGTAAAAAAATAAGCAATCAAAAATTTAAAAATAAACTTTCCAAAAATCAGTAAACTATATTTTATTTTGTCACAAAAAAACTTAAATATGAACTACGTATAGAATTTAACTTCAAGAGGTGAGCAATCTGACATTCAGAACACCTCAAACTTCAAGCAGGAAGTAATTTTTTTCATATAGAAAACATTCATTATAAATTAAAGTAGTAAATGTTTTATGGATTCCTAAGGTATATAGCATATAGATTAGTGTATGGAATAGTACATCAGATAAATGGACACCACAACATAGCTAACAAGCACTTTTATTTGTACTTTAATTTGCAATTTTCTGCCAAAATTTTGTTAACTGATTTGTACAAATATCACTACATTTTGTAACTTAAATTTTTGATCAAAACATGGGTAAGCATGGGATTCCTGGTGTGAGCCATAGACTTTAAAACATCTATCTCCAAAGAAAGAAGTTTAATGGCCTGAAGTTGCCATTAGACATCTTTCTTCTAAGCAATCATTGCTGATCACCAAACAAAGAAATTACACGACCAGAAAATGTTAAAATATTGCTCAGTTTTATAGCACAAATCTTGCAAAATTAAGAGCTTGCATGAACTTCAGGAAACCCATTACATTTTTAGAGTCCTAGTCAAAAACTAGGTAAAAAAAAACAACCATTTTATGAGTTGCAAATTAAAATTCAAGCAAAGTAAAATTGAAAAATGTTATTAAAATAAATAGTAGCATTGTTTAGGAATGCAAAATTATATACAACGAAACCTGTTTCATTGCCAGAAGAAACAGAGAGGCAATTAATTGAAACACCTTTAAGTTTCTTTCTGCAATCAAACTAATTTTTAATCCAGTCTTCCTTCATTCTGATTAGTTACAATTTGATAACTTATACACTAATTTGAAGTACTTTACTCATCCATTTTTTTTTAAATCATTTAAAAAGGATTCAAAGAATATGTATTAAAAACAATGATTTTAATAAAAACCCAGCATATTTTTTTAAAATTTGATTTCCTGTATAGTAAAATAATAGACACTTACTACACTAGAATCACTGGCACTTCTTCCACTGAGAGTCATATCAGGTGAGACATCAATGGTGAAGAGTTTGTGAAGGGAACTACACACCGCAGAGAGTACAGACTTGTGTGCAGCAAATCCTACTTTGCCAGTGAGGAAGATGACGTCTGTGTAGGCTTGACTGTGCAGCAAAGACAACATGTCATCTTCGAACTGTGGAGGGGGGACTATCACTTGTGGGGGTCTTGGCTCAGGAGGGCAGAAAGGAACCTAAACAACAATCTCAATCAACATCAATTTTTTCTTCAAACCATTTAGGGCCTAAATTTACCCTTCACAGAGTGTTTAGTCAAATTACTCAATAAAAAATAAGCACCTTTTAAGCAAATATTTTTAAGTTCACATTTTTAATATTCACTGTACAAAAAATATCATAATTAGGCTGGGTTGGAAAGTTTTTGACAACTGACTGTTTTATCTTGTTTTGACAGTCATGTAAAAAAAAAAAAAAACCTTTTGGCATTGTTTTTGACAGTTGTCAAAAATCATGAAATTTTGAATCATGTGAAACGAATGGCGTTTTCATACGCTACGGACTGACGATATGCCGAAATATATTGGTGTTGAATTAATTGTGAAAATGTTGAATAGAACAATGTGAACTGGATCTTATTGCATAATTCAAAGCGAAAATCAACATAAGGAAAAATCTCATTTTGAAAAAGGGAAAATTAAGCACTTTTTAAAAACACCCAATGAAAAAAGCACCTTTAAGGGCTTTTAAAAAACGAAAATACCCTGCTACGCACCCTGCCTTCACTATACAGAATCATATATTAGATGAGCCTTGCCAACTCTAGCAGCCAATGATCACAGGATGTGATTTCGATTTGATACGTTTTATCTCAATTTTTAAACGATACAAAAAGGAGTTTGAAGATCGTCAAAATGAAAACCAGTTTGATTGCCTGCTTAAATTTAGAGACCTTTTCACTTCTATACGTTATATTTGGATACCAGACAAGTTTTGGTGACTTAATTCCGCCTTCTTTAGGAGTGATTAGTTAGATTTCAAAAGTGCCATTTTTTCGCTAAAATGTGTTATAGCGATCCTTAAAATGCATATTTGTTGACTCCATTTTAAAGAGAAGTCTTAAAAAATATATGATAATAAGGATAGCGATTAAGGAACACTCTGTAAATCGAATCTTTTTCACAACTTTTGCAAATTATTCTGAATAATTAGTGTTTAAATTCAATTCGCCTTTCTAACTTACTTGTAGAAGGGGGCGCTGCACATGTTTCAAATTCGTCATCCAGAATCTCTGCTGCCGTCTTGAGAGCAACGCTGATCTTATTACATTCTCAAATACCTCATTGACACCGAAATGAGTGAGGACACTGGTCTCGTAATAAGGTGCCCCAATTTCTTTGGCAACTTGTCTCCCCTGTTCCGGGGATAGAATATCACACTCCCTCAGTGGCCTGCAAAATAAAATACGAAATAAATCAGCCTGAATTGAATATAGTAAAGATATAATGCATTAACTACTGTCCCATTAACAAACGCACCAAACACTTTTAATGTTATGCCATGATACTTGTTGCGACCATCATAAGGTAGTAAAAGTAACCACGTTTCCAGACCATAGTATTGGCTAAAAATGGTATTGACAACGTATTAAGGTTGCAGCAAGTACGTAAGATATTGAGGTCACACGTTTCGAATTGGCTATCGGTGTAAAAAAAGGCACAAGTGTTTAAGATATTAATAACAGTTTGTAATTTTTTGCACGTATTTCTTGTTCGACTAGCCAAACACTTATAACTTTATAGAAGGAAGTTAAGGAGATAAATAATTTTTGATTTCTCAGAACTTTATTCATAAAACATTTTTTTTTTCAACTTTAGAAGATAAAAGGAAATTAAATTTTGAAATTCTAATAAAATCTTTTTCTATTAATTTCCTTAAGTTTTTTTCCTTCTAAATCTTGAATGGCTAATTAATTCTAATAATACAGCTTCTGCCCTTCATCAACCACATTTCTGACGCAAGATATCCACGGTTGTTCATCTATTTTGAGTTAACCCATTCGATTGCGGTTAGAAAACCAATGGACAAAAGTCTCAACAATGTAGCATATTATTTTTATAAACCTCAAAAAACAATTAAAAATGGACATTGTAAATCTGTCTTGTAGCAGAGCTTCAAAGCAATTTGAATCTTTTGAGAGTGTCTAATCATTTTTTGGTTGAACGGCAGTTTCGTGGTTTTGCCCTCACTTTTGCAATTATCTTGCAAAAACGAAACGAATGAGAAGCTTCGAAAGTTTTGGTGAATCGAGTTTTAGAAATATGGCTAACTATGGAAAACGAGATTAAAGTTTAACAATTCGTAGGCATGTGATTCATTTTTACGAAACTTGGTTTTAGTAGTCTCTAATTCTTCTAAAAATTTTAATTTTCGAAAATTTACAATAAGACATTATGTTACTCTTTCAAAAAAAAAAAATCTTTTGGACAACTTTCAAGAAAAAGAAGAAAACATGAAAGTGGTGTTATTCTTCTTTTTTGGTCTCCTATCTCAAGATGGCCATTTGGAATATAACAAAACTAAAAAGAAATACACAATTCTCCTACAAAAACTGATTTTTTATACAGGGCGTGCAGAGGTGATATCGAAGTTTCAAAATTAAAAATCTCATTTACAAAAGAGGATAAAGGGGAAAAAAGAAATCGAGTATTAATTGTAAAAAGTTGAAAAATGTTATGCAGAAATTTTGTTATTTTGAGACTATAAGTTGTCAACAAATGGCGTGGTACTGTGTATAGAGTTCTAGAAAAAAATATAAATGCCGTAGGACCGTAATCTCACATGTTATATTCCAGTACCTAAAACACACGTCGTTCGATAGAATTCTTAATTTAAAACTGCCTATCAACAGGATGACAATTATTGAACTATATGAAATAAAACTGTGATAACTTATGAACGGTTTGCGTGATGAAGTTCTAACTTCGTGGTGGGTCGCAGGGCATAATGCGTTTTAGTATGTCAACTTGTTACTGTCTGTGATTTGCAAGTAAGTGCCCGTGTTACAACGTGCCTGAGTGTATATCGCTCATGAAGGCCTACTGAGCGAGCAATAACAGCCCAATTGTAGCTCAAATGAAGTTTGCGATCGAGTACAAGCTAAACACAACCGGTCCAAGTGTGCTAACAATCAAGAATTTGATTAGCAAGTTAGGTAGAACTGGTAGTGTTTGTGATGACAGTGTTGGCAATGTCGGTCCAGAAATAAATGTGAAAACGTCTGAAAACATAGAAAAGACAAAATCCGTGTTTCAAACCAGCTCAAGGAAATCGATCAGACGAGCTACACAAAAGGTGAGAAAAAAACGGAAGACCCTGCAACAAATTGCTGTTGAAGAAGACCTGCATCTCTTCCCATACAAAATTCAAACCCATCAGCCAGTAAGTCCCATGGCCATGGGACAGCGGTTGTGTTTCGCCAACACTATTGACGAGAGAATTGATAAACAGGAATTTGTAGCGAATACGATTTGATTTAATGATGAAGCTCATTTTCCTTTGAATGGGTTCGTCAATTAAGCAAAGTGGTGCATTTGGGGACTGAAAATCCGCATTTCGTGATCGATAAGTCTCTCCACCCTCAATGGGTGATTGTGTGGTATGCAATGTCCAGTCGCGGAATAATCGGGACGTTCGTACGAACGGTGATATCTGAACGATATTTGAAGGTTTTAGAAAATGATTTCATACCTGTCCCTGATTCTACAAATGCGATTCATGCAAGATGAAACACGACCGCATCGTACCAAGAGTGTGTTTGATGTCCTGGAAGAGCACTTTGGAACCGCATTCTGGCATTGGATTACCCAGAGAACCACGAGAATGGGTCTCGCTTGGGTGCAATATTCTCCGTATTTGAACACACGTGACTCATTTTTGTAGGGCTATATTGAACACAATGTGTTCAGAAATAACCCCAAAACCACTGCTGAGCATTAAACTGTCATTCAAGAAGACATCGGCAGCATCGATGTATCGACACTTCAGCGGGTCGAGCAGCCTATGATGGCAGAAATATCGAACATGTCATTACCTTAATTCGAATATCTGCAGTGGCGTTTACATATTGAATAAAGTTTGTGCACTCAGTAGTCTTTGAATAATTTACATTTTATTCCATATAGTTCAAAAATTGCCACCCTCTAATAAGCTAAAACGAATTGCTCTTGTCATCAATGGTTAGCAGTGCAGTAGTAATTTTTAGAACTTAATTCCAAAATTTCTGTATAAAATTTTTACAGCTTTCATAATAGATATACAGTTTGTTTCAATCCACAATCTTCCTTCGTGTCCGAGAATTTTAATTTTGAAGTCAGTAAGCCATCCGCTGGACATCCTGTACAATGCATATAAGCAAAATAAATATTTAAATGAGACATGTTGCTACATCTATCCTATTTCAATCCTCCAAAAGATATTCATAACAGCATATCAAACATAAAACATTGAAGTACATGCATTCTACGCATTCTGTCTATAACAAAGCAAATAAATAGGTAAAACAAAAATGTATTAGTCATTCTATCATTCTATTACAATGGTCATCTAAAGTTAATTAACAAATTATTAACTAACACTGACTGGTAACTGACAGGTGGGAAATCATTCAGTATTTAATACAGTACTTGACCTGCAAATTTTTTTGGGGAAAAATAGACTTTCTCATCAACCAGCTATTTTTATCTGACAAACACCTGAAGTTATACCGAGTTAAACATTTAAGGTGGCATTGATCGTTATCAAACATAAATCAAAAATATTCCGAAATGAATTTGCTTATATGAGAGCCATAAAAAATGCACTCGAAATTTTAATTTCGCTTTTTATATTTATTATTTATTTAATATCGAATTTCTCATTCATTTTGTAACTATCACTTTGACAAGGTCGAGAAGAATTGGGTCTTCAGAGGAAGGCATTGGCCCACATTGGTCTGTTTGGCCAACGATGATGATGAAGATGGATGTTGATTTATCGTTTGCTAGATATTTTTTTTATGTTTTCGACCAGTTTTGCAATTGTTACGAACATTTTATTACAGTATAATCAGGTACTATCAATTACATAACTGTAAATTTCAGCGGATTTAATTGCAATGATTTTATAAGATTCATTAAATGAAATTATGTTTAACGGGAAAAAATCACCCGACCACGTGCGTTCGTGTTCCTTCAAAGCATGCAAACCCCGAGAAGTGCTTTTCTCTCTTTCGCCTGTCCTAAACAGTTTAAAAACTAGAAACAGAATACAATAAGCGAAATGTTCCTATTATCTTCTGTTTAATTTTTATTGATTTTTCAAATCGGTTTTGCTTTTAGGTACACTCTGTTTGTTGCTGTGATGAGAAGGTATAAGGACGATGAACAGTCAAATACTGTGTTATTGAAATTATAATTCTAATCTAAAAAAGGGAGGAAGGAATCGTGCCGACCAGAGGCAGCCCCAGAAATAAGGAGTGAGAACCAACTGATTAAGAGTTAGATACCTTCCAAATTCTGGAAATCTGCTTGAGACACATGGATGATTTCCCCTGTAAAACACACAAATCATTACATCATCCCCTTTGGCATTCTTTTTCTTAATCTTAAACAGGCAGCAATAGGTGAGTTCCAGGACAAGGAATTTATGGAACGCGCTCCAAATTCCTTAGCTTTTTGAAAAGTAAATAATCGTTAGACTGTCAATTTTCAAACGATCCAGTTCATAATTTTAAAGTGACACCATTATTTCGTGTTTCATGATAATTATTATATCAATATTTAATTTTATCAGAAAAACAAACTACAATAAGAAAGTTATAATTTTAAAGAATAATAAAATACAATTAGCGATGTTTAGAAATTTTGGGAATATTCTAATTGAATCTAATTCAATTTGTTGTGTTTAAAATGCATCAAGTCTCAATTTCTAAATATATACACTAAAGAGCCAAAACATTATGACCACCTCTTAATAACGAGTTGGCCCACCTTTAGCCCGCAACACAGCTGCAACCTGCCTTGGCACGGATGCCACAAGTCCTTGGTAGATGGCCGGAGACAGATTGTACCAGATGTTAAAGCAATGGTCACGCAAATCCGAGATATTGCGACTTAGTGGTCTTTGAACTCTGAGCTGCCGTTCTAGAACATCCCAAATGTGTTCCATCGGATTGAGATCCGGTGAGTTCGGTGGCCAGAACATTAATTAGAAATCAGCATCATGTTCCTGGACCCACTCCAACACAATTTGAGCCTTGTGACACGAGGCATTGTCCTGTTAGAAAATTCCATTTCCAGATGGAGAAACAGAGGCCATGTAAGGGTGCAACTGGTCCGCAATGATGTTCAGATACCCTGTAGCATTCATGGTCTGCTCTACCACAACCACGGGTTCCAGAAACGCCCAAGAGAACGTCCCCCAAAGCATAATATCGCTACCACCGGCCTGCGTATGACCTACTGTACATTGAAGGAGCAATTGTTCGCCTGGAAGAAGGCGTATCCTGACACGGCCATCGTCGTGATGAATGACAAAACGTGATTCATAGCGTGTAGACGTCCAAAACCATGTCGTCTACTGCTGATTTCACCGTCATTTATCCACTTTGCATAAGTATTAACAACTGTAGATTGCTAACAACCAGTCGTGCAGTTTCGGAATTACTTGATCCGAGCCTTCGAGCCATTACGATCTGCCCTCTATCAAAGTCGCTTAGATCAGCAGCCTTTCCCATCACACACCAAAGTAAGCGAAAGAATGATTCTTCAAACTCTCCAGCAACAGTTAAATACCACTTCCACCTGATCACGTGCCTTCCACGTCATACAGGAGAGTTCACTGCAAAATGTAGAGGTGGTCATAATGTTTTGGCTCTTGAGTGTATTTCATATGAACTTTTAATTTGTTGGAAAACTTACAGTAAAAAAACAATCTGAGCAGCGTCTAAAAATATTTTGTATTGAAATGAAGGATTTGTTACCAAAAGATCGTCTGTCTATAAAAAAAGATAGAACACAAAATCGTCTGTCTATATAAAAAAGAGAACGATAAAATATCTCCTTTCTTCTCTTAAGATAAAAACCGATTAAATTTTTTTTTGTCTGTTTTCGAATGGCAATGTAAGAACATCTTGGAATGATCTCCAAAAACTCCAAGCCCTGAGAACTCACCCACACATACACTATTCTGAAACCATAGCGTAAGCTAAAGCTCATGTCTTCATTCATCCGTCAAAGTCGCAAGAACAAGGCGATCCGTCATAGTCGCATCGTCTTTCCCTGATGATGGAGCTTCAGCTTTAACTTAAGCACTAAGACAAGTGATATGAATACATCAATGATAAAGGAATAGAAAATACGTTGTTTGACTTATGATATACAAAGCACTGTATTTAATTATCGACGATTATACACTTAAATTATTTGCTTGTCTGTTTCGGAGCTACAAAAAATAATTATTAGGTAAGTCATTCATGACAATGTTTTTAAACACCCGCGTTTAACGGTAGGTACAGTGGCCACTGGTCGCGAAAAAGAATAATAGAATATTTAAAACGATTTTTCTTTGGAAAGTTAAAGTTTGGGACTTAACTAGAAATATATTTTAAGTTTAAAAAATAATTTAAAAAAAAAGATGATAAATTAGAAAAGAAAGAAAATTTCGATCGCATTTGTTCGATCACAGGTTATTCATTGGTCATTAATTTTTCCTATCTTTTACAACCTTCCATATAAAGGTACATTGTACCTGAATAGACTTTCATAAACATCACAACATTTCAAGCCAGGGGTTGTAAACATTGCACCAATTGATGCTTATTTTCTTGTCGTCCAATAGGCTGGATTGGTTTTCAATTCCAGCCAATATGCTTTTCTTAAGACGTCACATAATTCTTTTCCTTCTTCAGTATAAATATTTATATTAAAATCACCGACTAAGACAGTAATTATGAAAAGAAGTTCCAAAATTATCATCTGCTTTTTTTATTTGATGCTGCTCTTTTTAATGCTTCTGTTAACCTGATTTTATGTCTCTTACAACTCATTTGTAATAGGATATCTGTAAGCGACGTGGCGTGGGTATCGATCCTAATTGGTTGTTCAAACACGTGGAATGCGTTTATGTTAACAGCTGTTCATTCTATTCTCTTTCGAGTAAGCCAAGCCCGTCAAGCATCAATTTTTTAAGTGACACATTCTATATTCTTTCACAAAGATTTCAATTCTTTCACTATAGATTTCTTACTTAACACAAAGACAGGCACGAAGCCATGTAGAACAAACTATTTATGAATCGAAGTTGCTAGGTACAAAAAACAAAAATAAATCACGGTTACAATAAAATACATAAACAAATAATAAATCTTAGTTAGTAAAAATACGTAGACGAGAAAGAATTATATTTTAACAAATTCGATGGGTGATACGGCGTTGTATTTAATTTAGTTGTATTAACATTCTAACTTATGTGAAAAAACGTGCTCGACTTTAACACGCCATCTTGTTTATAAATGATCAGCTGGCGCTGAGGTCATATGTCACCGTCTATGTATCAGTGATCGTCAACGTTTCAAGTTGCAAGTACCCAATTATGGTGTTGAAATGAGTTAAATCGATAAAGTTGATCTAGTCGAAAAGTTTGCTGGCATGAAAAACCTAAAACAACACCAGTTTTCTCAATGAGTAACAATAGAAGATTTTCCTCTTAACGATGTTTGCGTTATCCGCGCAATTACAGTTCAAGTCAATATGACAACACATTGCTAAGTTCAATGAGGTACATATGATCCATTTCAGTGACAGTAGTCGTGCAATATTACAAAATGGTGCTTTTACCATGGTACACACTCATTGGTATTCTTGCAACGGTAAGATAGTATACTGATCCATAATTATACGACAAAGAATCTTTTGTTCTTTTTTATTTTATAATTCAATCATTTCATTACATTGTTATAGTGGTATGTAGCGATTCAAGTTACAATGGTACATTCAAAATTATTACTAATTTAATAAATTCGCAAAATTTTAATGTGTCTAATTGATATTCATAATCTTTAAGTTTCGCATGGCAAAATGTTGCATTAAAATAATCTATTGAAACGAACAGTTGAGATTGCATTGATTGAACCAGTCATACGTGCCTAAGCCATACGCGCATTTGTCTAAAAATTTAATATTTTAATTTTGTATGATTAATCTCACTCTGATTTTTTGAACATGCTATTCTGTATCACAATTTAAATGTCGTAGGTAAAAAATTCGATAAGGCATTTAGTATCGAGATTAGTACAATAGTAGAATAATTCAGCTTCTTATTGTAAATCAAAAGTATTCAGCCAGTGAACGACGAACAATTTTATTCAACACGGTGGTTTCAAAATTTGTAATCTAGTTACACAAAATTAAATCCATGTGACATTTATTATTAAATTTTATACAGAGCTCATTAATTCAATCTAGTGCTTGAGATCACAATAGGCAAAACTGATAAACGAATCCATATGATTTAACGCATCAAACGCACAAAATTAAATCAACCTAACATTTATTGGTAAATGTTATATAAAGTTGAGAAATTCAACCTAGTGCTTAAGATCACAATTGGTACGATTGATAAGATACATTATTATTAACATAGCTCTTAATGTCAAAATTAGAGAAATTCGCATGCTTGAAAATTATTTAAAGTGTGCAAAATTAGTACAGTTGATTAATAGGGCAAAAATATTCAACTTGCTCTTTAAAATCCAGAACTTAAGGAATTAGTATGGGGAAAAAAAAGAATCATTCAACAGGAGACGCTTACGAGTTAAATTATAGATGCCGCACAAAACAGAGTTACAGATAATAATAATTTTAAAAAAAGATATAGTACCTGAAAAATGGACTGCGGTCTCTGCAGAGGCTGAGAAACTGTTCGTCTCTGTACATGTAACGCAAGTCATTTTTGCAGCCCACTAGTACGATGGGAGTACTTGGGCAAAATCGGCGAATCTCTGGATACCATATCACCTTGCAGTTTCTTAATGACATTGGATTTGCAATGGAGAAACAAAGGAGCACTACATCCGACCTGCAAAAAAGACACATTTCATTACATTATCTTGAGTTCAGTACACGTAGTTAAGCACAACAATGAACGTATACAAACCTCCCGTATGCAAATCTTCTGTCTTTATCATGATCTCCGAATGTGTCCCATAACCTTAGGGACACATTGACGCCATCAACAACTTCGCATGATCGTTCCAGCACCTGAAAAATTAACAATTCTGTATTACTACCAAATTACGTTAATTACAATGAATCGGAAATACCATACTACAAAATACATAAGTGGTAAAAATAATGACTGTATTTCTCATTAACAAGAGGTTAATAGGCACAAAAATATATAAAATATTCAAAGACAGGAAAGGAAGAACATTCTAATGCAATAAAGACAGAAACTCTAACTGTCAGTCTGTAATACGGTGCAAAAGTTTTCTTGGCTACAGTGCTCATCCAACTTCGAAAAGCTAAGCCTCTATGCACGATATTGGCTACAAAATGCCAATATTACCCTCCTCAGATAAGAAATTGGATAGTTAAAGATTATAAGCGTTAGGAATGTCACCAAACACTGGACAGTTTTGTAGCTAGCGAGAGCTACCATTTTCTGTGTTAACACTGAATCATTTACTTAACTTAATCAGTCCTACTCTGTTGCTTATGATTCAATTCATAGAATACAAAAAAAATCACTTCTATACTTTCTATAGTTCTTTTATTTATAGGCTTAATGTAAAAACTCTATGACTTTCATCAAAACATAGATTAGTGAAACAATTTAGGTTTACTGTCTTTTATTAGTGTTACTTTATAATCTTTATAAATCTTTTACAAGCGTTACAGAAACGTTCCGATTTCGCTTAACTGCAGAAAGTCGGGAATCTACGAGACAACAAAGTTTCTAGAGTAAAAAAGAACTGGTAGCTAAAATGTGGAGTTACTTCACTGTAGTTCTGCCATCTAGTAGGTCAGATATAGTGTACCAGATTTTGATTTTTAGGAAGTTAGGTGGATGTAGTGCTACTGCAATGCAATGAATCCTGTGAAGTGCATGTTCATATTTGATCATGATTATAAATAAGGAAATTTGTGAAGAGCATGTTCATGTTTGATCATGATCATTAATAAGGAAATTTGTGAAGTGTAAATTGTGATGATACTGGGTGCTGACATTCGGACATGCCAATTGGTAAAACAGTGTTTACAGTGTAATCTTTATAGTTTTATAATCTCTATTTCATTATTATCTATTTACTCGCTACTCTCTTTCTCTCTTAGTATTTCTTAATTATGCGTACATAAAAACAGATATTCAATATGCGTTAATTGATTTGATAGATTTTTAATTGTTAATTGACTAATTTACAACCCATTTTAGAGTTAATAAAGTACAAAGAGTAATTGTTTATTTTAAATTTGGAAATAGAACGCAAATATTATTCGGCAATTTCCAATAAGTCTTATAAAATTTGATGATCGAAAGTGTATAATATGGTTGAATATTATTGTTTCTAGAGCTAGGGGGGTGTCTAAAAAACGGTCCCGGAGTATTTTAAAACACTGACCTGTTGCAATTTTGTCCAAAGAGGTTTAAGACATCAAAAGTTTGTTTCAATAATAGCTTAGGAGTTGACAGGGGCGGTTTTAATAGGTATAAGTCCCCATACTACATTTATGCACATTTTTATTAAAATTTCGTCAAACACATGTTTTTTTTTCTTTCAAATTTGCTGAACGGATTTTGACAGCAAATGCTTAGAATACTCCAAGAAATTAATAAGATAGTCATGATTTTTTTAGGAACCTTATGTAAATATTTTATAAAAAGGATTGCAATCACCAACATATTATCCCCAAAATCGGTTCACCAAGTGTTCTAGGCCCTCTTACAGGTGACGATTGGAATGAGCAAAATTCTAGATTACAATGAATTACAGATATACGTGCTGAATGCAACCTGTACTGTGATAAGTTCTAGCCAAAACATTGATCATAGAAACTATGTCAGACGAGAAAAAAAAAACTAAGAATGGTCACTCAGTTGGGTTTAAACGTAGCATAATCAGTATTTATCTAAATGATTTAAATAAACAATTATAATTAAGTATCAAAAGAAATAAACGACTTACATCAAGTTCGGACAACAGAATTAAAACATTTTTCGTTTCATATTTAAAACGTATATTCTGGTTGAAAAACAATACAGAAAATTTATCACCCTATTAAACTAATTATACAAAAATTAGATCGTAAGCAAACCCCTAATTGGGTTAAGTTTCCACGGTTTTAAACGTTTATAGGTACTTCATCATTTAATAAAATTTCACTTCTTTTATTCTCATTTTTTTGTCTAATTTGAAGCCTCTAAATTGTCAACAACGAAGTTGTTTTCAGTTCATCTGTACTTGAGATTTGTCAACAACAAAACACAAAGAGGAATCGCACCTATAAAATAAAAACTGCAACCGTGAAGCTAATCCCTCGGGTTGTTGACACGGCTGCATGTGAATGTTTGAAGGCCGATTTGATATTGGCAGATTTCCAAAGACGCGCCAAGGCCCGATCTTGATCCTTTTTGCGCAGTCAAAACAAAGAACACCTCTAGGTCACTGTTATTCTTCTTCTCCGCTTTTGGCGTCGTAAGGAATTTCCGTTCGATTTTTTTCTCCCTTTCGATTTCACTCATTTTTCTTGTAAAAATACAAAGGTACACAGCAAAAAAAATTTAGTCAGGAATTCAGCATTTTTTTTCTTTAAAGAAAAGGAAGGGAACGCTGCAACAATTAGTGACAATTATTCAGGGTTTTTAAAACGAATGACTAAGCCAAAAAACTTGTTCTGAGTGTAATACAAATTTATAACATAACACGGCTTGTGGTAGGCAAAAAATAATCGGTACAAAATTTTTCAAAAAAAAAAAAAAGACGTTTTTTGGAACAGTATACAGGGTTATTCATAATTCCCTCCGCCTGTAAACGCCATTTTTCTTTACTACAACTGGCTTCAGTGGTACATGTTACTGCCATCTACCAGCAACTGCTTAAATTAAAACTTCCAATACTTTTGGAATAATTTCATACGTTCTTTTTTGCCATATTCGTCTTCATTTTTTTTACTATAACGCTTCGAAACCCCGGAGGGAATTATGAATAACCCTGTACATGTAGAAGACTATTTTTAATAAGTACAAATTAAAGAAAAGTACAATTTGCTCTACTAAAGTAATATAAGGGTAAGTTTTGTCGCAAAAATAAAATAAAATATACTGTTAAATCAATTATCAATATATAGAAACTCTTGTATTAATAAAAATTTAACCAATATCAGTTAGATAAAATTCCCACATACCGATATTTAATTGACATAAAAATAATTTAGTGGATAATTCCACAAATCACAATTTAAAAATTATATATGATTACTGTGCTGTTGATTCGAATCGATCATTTTTAAAATCAAAGAGACGAATGAATAATTGTGAAACTGTAAAACTCCAGCCAACAACATTCGCTACTGCAATTGCTGAAAAAACTCAATAGACGTGTAAAACCTGAATTAATTCCCATAAAAATTCGATAATGTAAAATTGTTAATTTAGCTTCTTTTCATAAAATTACTAAATTCCAAGAAGTTTGAAACAATGAAACCTGCAAGTAAGGCTCTATATGCCTGAACCATATGTATACCATCCATAATTTTGTGATTTTTTCAAGCATTATTAATTAAAATAAAAAAAAATTGGATGGAAAATTCAAATTTTTTGATTGATTAAATTGATTTATTTTTATAATCGTATAATGAAATAATGCATACAAAAATCAGGAATATTAGGACAAAAAGCTGAAAATCGGGTCAAATAAGGGCATAGGGAAAATTGGGAATATCAGACAACTACGAACGTTGAACAATCACGTCTGGTAGAGATGGATTTGCGTTTTGATCACTATGATGCTTAACCCTTTCTGACGCTGTTGAGAACCAAAAATAACAAATCACCAGAAACTTAAAAGTATTTGCTTCTAAGTCTCTATTGTTTGTAAGCAACCACTCTTCGTTAAACAACATAGTGATGGATTGGCAAATACGCTCCCGCCGTTTTTCTAATTTTTTTTAATTTATGGCGTTTAAGCTTTCGATTTCCTTTTATGCTTTCGTTCAAAAGTTAGTTTAATCGCACTTCATGGAACTCAACTGGACTGCCAGAAAAGGTGCGTCTCTGAGATCAAAATTTCCATTTTTAAACTTTGCATGCCATTCCTCCAGCAATGGCATTCGCTCCGTACACAACAAAATTGTTGAAATGTGTATTGATGACTAAATCTGGCTACGGAGCCCTAAATGATCGACCTTCTTTTGGCGTTGTTTTAGTTGTTGTAAACATATTAATCCAAGAAAGACTATCAATGATTTTTAAACTATATAAGGTGAGGAATTAAATAAATTTTTTCATCGTTCCAACAATAATAGTTTAAAAAATATAAATAAACGATATATTAAATAAATAATGATTTTATATGAACAAGTTTCAAAAATTGTTACCAATTTAAATAAATTGTCTTAAATCTCGGAACCGCTGGGATCCTTCCACGCAACCCTAGGGTTTCCCGAAACACGTATTAGGAATCGCTACATTAAATGATAAAAAAGAAAAGTTATATTTCCTTAACTTATTCTGTATTGCCACCTTATATGACTTTAATAAACTTTTTGGTACATAGTTCAAGTTTTTAAAAATATAACTAATAAAAAATTAGCAATAGGATTGGTGTTCCCTAAGTGTGTGTCTTTGCACCCTGAAGTAACACGAGGAGAGTCGTAAAATAAATCCGTCAGTAACATTTAGGATACCCTATGTTTTTTATGTGCCAGTTATGCATTTATAAGGTACTATTTGAACCACTTCTCAAAATAGAAAATCATCAGTTAAGGAGAGATTAATTAAAAACACTCAACCAACAAAACGTAATTGAAAAAATATATAAAATATATACAATATTTGAAAAAAATTTAAAATTTTTTTATTTTAAATTTTAACCACAAAATGGGACAAAAATAGATATTAAGTGAAGAAATTTCAAAAATATATGTTAGCCTAAATAAAAAGTCAAATTTCCATTAAATTGTTTTTTAAAAAAGTGATAAAATGCTTTGCATTTCAATCAGTAACTCCTAAACGTTCAAACTATCAACAACAAAAAAATATTTTAAAAAAATCTTAAATAATTAGTAACAATAATATGATAATTAATAATAATTTTAATAAAAAAATTATAAATCATAACCATGGATAAACAATTTTGATAAAAAAAAAATAATAATTAGATAATTTTATTTAAAAAATGAAACTATTTTTAAAAAGAAATTGTGTTGCAAAGGACTTAGTAGTTCCTTGTTTCGGAATTGTAACTTTATGCTTATGTAATTTAGAGAGACATGTGAAGATATATGATAATGTGGGACACAATATTAGGGAAAAAAAACATCATTTATGATACGATAAAAATGTGTGAACTATTGAATACAAAAACTGGTCTGAAGAGTAATTGTTCAAAAAAAGAAGAAAAAAAACGTATAACTCTATTTCCAAAGAATCTCTGGTCACTGATCTTTTCTTCCAATAATGTCCAACTAGTGTCCCCAGACATCGTTTTCTGAGAAATATCTTGAATAATTTCTGGTTATCAGCCATAAACACTCAGACGAGAATAAGGTTCAAATCAGAAAGAAGTTCTTTGCTCCTGCTAGCAAAAGACAATGGCAGGCGAAGGCGGATACGACCATTTCCAACTCAATGGAAAATAATGACATTCAAACTAAGGAATCGAAACAAAAAACGGAAAAATATGTTTTATTACTTTATTTTGACGGATGGCAACGGAAATGGACATCCAAATCGATTAAAAACAGCCACCTGATTTGTGGGTAAGTGCATGACGAAATCTTCTGACGTCACAAGTAAATCTAAGAATATATCCGTTTAACTTTTGACGCAATGACATGGGAGGTGTTGCTATGGGAATATGAATTAAGCACAATAAAGGATTAATATTTTTCTAGGATTTCACTGTCGAGACCTGCTTTACTTTGTCCTCATTACACTATTTACACTCAACATAAAAGAACTTTCTTCAAAATATTTACACAGAAGCGAAGGAGGAAGTCTGAAAAAAAACCAAAACAGATCGATATACCCACTAAGTCATTTTAAATTCTGATTCTCTAGAGGAAAAATAAAAGATTTAAACTTTTTATTTTTATTTTTCATGAGTTTAGAAAAATCATATCATCAGGTAGATTTACACCGTTTATAAAGAAGTAAAATTTCGAATTGTGTTTATTTTTATTTGGGAATTAAATATATTTTAACACAACTGTTCCCAAAAAGTGTTCCGCGGTACCCTATTGTTTCTATGAAGGATTACAGGTGTTTTGAGAGTGATAATGTTTTTTTTTTTAACCAGAAATATTTATATTTATTATCCAATCAATTATCCACATTATTTAATACAAGAATCTATAATTTATTAATATGAAATTATTTATGTAATGCCAACGAAGGATAGAAAAATCTCAAAAAATATTTATTTCAATAACATAAAGGAATGAATTATGAAAAAAATAAGCATTTATAAAAATCTCCATAAATATTTCTCCTCAAGCTTTTCAATTAAAAATAAAATAACCAATAGCAAAAATTAAGATAATTACAATTGATACAATTTCGAGAAGTGAAAAATTATTAAAACAAAATAGCAATGAACTGAAAAAATAAATAAATAAATTTATGAAATGCTGTTGACAAGCAGGGAGAAACTTTTAATAGGGTTTCGACAAATTTTAACAATTGCAAGGACCAGAAAATTTTATATTTCCTTAACTACCACCAAACGATTTTCCGAAATAATCAAGTGAATCAAAGAAATATCAGTACAACCTATTACATAAATAAATTACATAACACCATAATAAATTATTGTAGCTTTGGGAATAGGTTCCACTGGAAAAGTAATTCTGTTTAGATGTCCGTAAAACCTGTTTTCCAGCAAGAACAGTCTTTCAGCAGAGAAAGCATCTCTTTCTTTTTTACACATTTGGGTTCGTATTTATTGGTACTTATAATTAGGGATAAATAAAATTTCTTTAAGATTCCTAAATTTAAATATACTTGATGTAGGCTTCGGTTTGAAAAAAGAAGGAAAAAAAAAGCAGTTGAAAAAAGTTAGTGACGTAGTCGTCGTTTGATGCCAGATCATCAACTTTTAATTATATCTCAAGGTAATATGATGTTTCAAAGTGTTATCGAAAATTATTTTTTTATAATTTTATGTGAATTTTCAATCGTGAATGTGTTTGTTAAAAGTTAATGAATTTTGATAGTGGTTAGGGGCGCTTTATGAAAAAATCGGATATTTCGTCAGAGAAATAAGAGATATTATAATTTTGATATGTGGTTTTATTCGTTTATTTTCAGGAATTATTTACGGAGAAATTTTGATTCGTAATAGGAATCTTATCGTTAAATAGAACCTTTCATAAATAATGTATCATTCAAATAAAAAAAATTTACATGAAATTAGGCATTTACGCGAATAAGATGCTATTTTCATAACTGCTGTGAGATCGCAACAGTTATTCATAACTGTTACGTCAAGTTTAGGCTATCTAAAACCAGCGTCTTCCATACTTATTTTGAAAATGGCGCAAAACGTCAATTTAAGGAAAAGCGACGGTTTTTGAAATTGAAAAGTATTAGAGACATAATTTCTAAATATATAAAAATTGACTCCAACGCTGCATTATCAGGGCTTATACAAATTTTTCAAAACAAATTATTCACTGACTTAGATAGTTTTCATCTATACTCCATTGCAAGTTAAGAAAAGACCATTGCGGTATAGGATTTAACCGCGACTGCATATAGTTTATTTCGTTATCAAACTGTACAAATAAACTTTCAAAAAATTATATAGCCTTTAAAAAAATAAACAAAAAAAATGTTTAACACGTCAGGCAGAAATTTAATTCGTGTTATCATTTACGATATATACCATAGGATAGTATTCTTTCTTGAAAAAGAAACAACTATATGACATAGCAATAGCTTTAGATTTAATTGGATTCAATAAGTTTTGCTTTCCTCATTTTTTACGATTTGAGAAAGCAAACAAAAAGAAGGTTGCGCAACGTCGTTTCAAGAGTTGGCGATATTTGTTCGGGCCTGGCATTCATTTGGCATGCACTTAGATGCAAACAGGCTCTCTCCATAGCGAGAACGGTTTTTTCTTTATTTGCAATAAAGTATAGGTGGACAAATAAAGCGAAATTGACAATTTCTAACTAAAAATAATAATAAAAAAATTAATACATTTTAAAATATTTGAGTAATTTATCCATTCTCGAGCCCAGATAATTTAGACAGGAAGGTTTATAGTGTATTAAAAATCATAGCTTTGTCTTCGAAACTCATGAAATCCGTAAAACCAATTTTCCAACAAGAACAGCCTTTCGGCAGACAAAGCAAGATGTGACGTGACAACGAGGGTTTTTTTTCCTACGGTTCATGGAGGAACGAAAATCGATTTTCGCAGTCAAAAAATGGTAAAATTAAAAGATTTTCATGAGTTACTTTTATCGTGTCTTTTTTATGCACAAGAAATGTGATAGAGAACTTAATTTTGCTATGAAATAAATAATAAGTGCAATAAAATTCAGATAATAAATTAAATCTGAAAAATATTAGATTGATTTTTATTTGATTGGATTAATTGATAATTAAGCCAAGTTGGCAAACTTTGGCAGCTATTTGTATTCTTTTAAATTGCATATATAAAAAATATAACATATTACAAAGAGATTACATATGTCAATTACTTTCATTCGACAATTATGTTAGATTTTTTTTAAAGCCCTTTCGAAATATAAGGTTTAATTCTATAATTTAGCCATGCAAATGACTACATTATTAATAAAATTTATTAAAAACCTTTTTTTCATTTATATATTAGAAGGTCATTAATATAAAACATATATTTAATTTCTGATAAATATTCCCAGCGTTTATTTTATTCAAATAAACATAGCTCAATTTTCCAGGTTAACTTAATCTGAACTTTATTGCACTCATTATTTATTTAATAGCAAAATAAAGCTCACTATTGGTGATAAGTCCTAGGGCATTTTACAGAAGAAAAAAAAGAAGAAAAGAAAAAAAATATCTTAAAAATAACACTTGAAAACTCATTATTTTCGTCTCTCGATGCAGTTGGAAAAAAAAAAGAATGTGACAAAATCATTATTTAATATCAAACCGTAAGTTTCTAATAAACTGTGTAATTATGTTTCTAAACGTAACAGATTTTTTTTTATATCTTATACTATAATACGAGGAATGGTTGCCAAGTCGAAAATCGCCCCAGAATTTATAAACTCCGGTAAACTTGGGGGTCTGGGGTTTTTGGCCACAAGGAATCGATTGGCGCCGGTTTTGAAGCGCTACGGTCGAGCAGTTCGGAGTTACAGATAGGATATTTTCAAACTTTATTAGTTCGCCATAATGGCTATAGATACTTTTCTCCACTCTTATAAATGTATGCTAATGCGAACTTTACAATTGAAATATTAATTTTCGACAACTTAAACCAATAATATACGAAGGAATTAATAATTTAATTGTAAGGTTCGCATTAGTTTACATTTATCAAAGTGGAGAAAAGTTTAACTTTTGTGTTAAAATCACCGTCAACAAAGTCCGACATTTCAACATTCGTCAGATTTCAAGCTCATTTTCGAGAAGACATACACAAGTTTCGACTCGGTAAAGGATCAACATTAAGGGGGAATTCAATTCGCGCCTGAATTCCTGAACTCGATCAACATCGCCGACTTACCTCCACACAATCTGAAGCTCAAGAAGAACGCCATCATCATGCTTCTCCGAAACTTGGACGTCTCTGAAGGAATGTGCAACGGAACACGATTGATTGTCACCGAACTTTGCAACAACATCATCAAGGCTAAGATCATCACCGGTGAACACGCAGGCCGACAAGTACACCTTCCAAGGATCACGCTCGACTCCAGCAAATCACAGCTTGGCGCAACTATGCAACGGCACCAATTCCCAGTTACACCAGCATTCGCCATTACGATACACAAGTCACAAGTAGGACTGGGCTATAAATCGATATATCGCGACATATCGATTTAACGCCTATATCGGCAAACCGATACAGCGACTTACATTCCAAGCGATGCATCAGATATTTGATTTAAGCCGTCGAGTGAAGAAGACGATATAACGATATAGCGATATAGCGATACACGCAAGGACTTTCTCTTACGTTCCGATGCCAACTCGCGCTGTGGAAGACGATATTGTTTCGTTATGTTGAGACGGCCTTGACTGATGAGCGGTAGAATCAGAATCACTTTTGAGACCTTATATCGTTATATCACATGTTTGTTTTCGCAACTTCGCGATTTGAAATCGTTTCTTGTAGATTATTTTCAATGGGATTAACTTCGTGATCGCCGTCGTAACCTTGTTCTGAACGCAATCTATTATTGAAAAGAATTTATAAAGATAAATATTCTTCATTAATTAGGTAAGTTTTTTATTTATTTTCTGACAAAACTTTTTTTATATTTTTAAATGTGAAAATTATCGGAAATCTAATTTAAGGCACCCATAAGGAATTAAATTACAAAGTAAATAAATTTGTTAGGTTATTTTTTTACTTTCTTTTAATTTATTAAAAACCTTTCGGATAAAACTTCTAATAATTTAATGGGCTTCTATTACTGATTTTAAATTTATAAATCTTGAGTTGTTTTTATTTTTAGAAATAAAGTTAAAACAAAACTTATTTTTTGGACATAAGTCAATAAACTTTATTTGTTCAAAAGAATTTGAAAAGTTTGCGAATTTTATTCATTTCTTTTTTTTTTTATCAATTACTACTTCGTTTTATTAGAGAGTAAAATCATTATTTTTTTTTAATTTTCGTTTTATATTATTAGTTAATTAGCTAAATATATTACCGAATATCACAATTCTTTTGTTTTTATTTTTAAGAATTTAATTAAGAAACTTTGCCTTACTTTGTTTTTCGTTCATAATTCGGTCATTATTTAATTTAATTTAATTATTTATATGAAATAATAATAAAAATAGTGTTTAAGAAGCTTTTTTTTTTTCTAAAATTTATTTAGCTCTTTGTTTTAAGCATACAAATAATTTTTTAACGAACTTATTTTTTAAATTTTGTTCCTATGCTGTTAGGTAAATATATTGATAAATTTCACTTTTATTTATTTTTTTATTTTTAAACTAAGAAATCTTTTGTTATTTGCGTGATCATTTTTAGAAAATATAACAAAACTTGTGTTTACTTCTTCATTAAGAATTTGAACATTACGATCGAACTTAATAATCCTGTAGTTATTTACGCATAATAGTACAAGCAAATATTGATTTGTTAAAAAAAGTTTCTTTTTTTAAAAAAAAAAATTATTTTTAACACTTTGTTTTAAGTGTATAATGAATTTTTTAACAAGCTTTTTTTTTAATTTTTTAAATTTTCTTTCAATAATTTCAGCTAGATATCTTTATAAAATTCCCTTTTTATTTTTAAACTGAGAAATCTTTCAGAGAACGAAAATTTTAAGAAATTATTACAAATCTTATGTTTACTTTTTAGTTTAAAATTCGAACATTTTTAATTTTAAACTTCGGCTTTTAGTCAATCTAACTTTTATTTTAATTAAAATATATTTTAAAATTTTAAAATCAGCTTTTGTTTAATAACAATATTTTTTTTTCATTAAGGGTGTTTTAGGGGTTAACTTAAATTAAGACTGCTTATACCTTATAAACGATAAAGAAGTGCAAATATTTCATTCTGAATCTACACAAATTTTTTCAATAAATATTTTAAGTAAGATTTGTACATCTTAGTCAATTTATTTAATATCTTTCTTTAGCAAAACATATATATTTTCAAATTTATAAATTGATTTAAATCAATATGCGTATGAAGTCTTGATAGAAATCTGACTTTCTGTGCCTTAAAGTAAATGAAATTCAAAAATACTATATCGCGATACATCGCTATATCGCGATGCAAAACTGACGATATATCACGATATATAATTTCTAATATCGCCCAGTCCTAGTCACAAGGCCAAACATTCGAATTCGTCGGCGTGCTTCTCCTCACGACGGTCTTCGTGCACGGAATGCTCTACGTCGCGTTTTCAAGAGTCAAGCGACAAAGTGCGTTGAAGGTCCTGCTGCCTCCTGAGAATCCAACCCACACCCGAAACGTCGTATGGAAGGAAGTCCTGAACAAGAGAAACTCACCAGCCGCACCTGCCTCTCCGACAAGAAACTACCTGGACAACATGGAAGACTTCGCAATCGATGATTAATGTTTATTATGTTTATACTGTTATAGGTTTATAATATGTTTCTTATGTATGTATATATGTTTGGTTTTTCTAAATAAATTTGTCAAAAATATTGAACTTCAACGCACTTCAATCTTTACACTGCTCACTTTGTACCATTTCTTTAATTGTATAATTTTTTGTTATCAATTACATTTTATTTCCTATGACTTTTCAAACTTTACCTTTGTATAGAATAGTTCCCTTTCCAAACTTTGTTTAGATAGTTTACAATTGGTGCACTTTAACCGGTTATCTTTTCACCAATGGTTTCACAAATTTTCTTATGGCATGTATTGTTTTGATAAATCACAATTGAAAACTTAAATCTTCGAGTTAGCTTCGATACCTGTTTTATCCGAGCGGAGCTCGGTCACCCGCTGGTATAATTTTAAATAAAGTTTTAGTCATGCATTTGATGGGAAAGAGTAAATGAATTTATTTGTGAATTAATTCATTATTGAATAAATTTTTTTATTTTGTGCTGCTCTACATAACAATCCCATATTTTGTCGCATTGATACGCGGTTTGATTCGTTTATTTTTATGAATCATTTATAGAAAAATTTAAATCCGTTAACGGATCATTCGCAAAGTTTTTTTTTGTTTTTTTTTGTATAATTTAAATGGATCGTTTACAAAATATTTCATCTTAAAAACGGGCCCTTTAAAATATTTTCCATTTTTAAAAGAGACTCCTAAGCAAAATGTTTCTTTTAAAAAAGGAAAAGATAATGTTTTTAATTAACCATAATTTTGAAGCTACAGCTCTTGAAAAAATCAGTTTCTGTGTTTTGTTTCCTTCACAAATTTAGTAAAACAGGAACCAGACAGAAAGAACCCGAGTTTAAGTTAATTTTAGTCTTAAAATATTATGAGTACGTTTCTTCCTAATTTAAAAAAAACAGTAAACTATTTTCAAACATTCCAATTATCACGAGAAGATTTTTTTACTATTTCACAAAAAACAGAACCTTTTTCAAAAAGTCTAGAATAACTCCCGATTTTAATTAGGAAATGTTTTTTGAATTGTCAAGTTAATTAAAATAGTGTCAGTACAAGAATTTAAAAATCTTGTGATTCTTATTTCAATCAATTTATTTTGCAACAGGGGGGATGAACGGTTAATACCCATAAAAGATGAATTGGAGAAGAAGAAAAAAACGTTTTTGCGCTCGAAAAAGGTTTTTTCACAGTACGACCCGTCTTCAGTTAGTAATAACTCTTGGGGAGAACCTATTTTTTGAGTTATTGTTTTACAAAACTTAGCAATCCACAAAATGCAACAGATTGTGATCCAATCGTTATTTTTGCGAAAAATGGATATAAACCGTTCTTATAGTCTTCGATTTCAATCCTTTGCAAAGGGGATGTCTCCTCCCATTGAAATGTCCGGCTACTTGCGCGCAAAGTCCAGTACTTAACAGTAGAACAGTTTAACGAGGGCTCTTCGCATGTTGATCAAAGTGGTCATCCAGTGATGCTTCACTTTGGTGATCTAATGGAAATTGTGTCTTACGATCTGTCTACAGTAAGACTAAACGATTTTTTAAAATGAAAAGAAAGAGTTCTTGAAAAATTGCAAAACAGTATCTGCTATTTTGAGTAGAACTCACCTCTTTGTAGATGCGGTACTGGTCGATAGCCCAGACGGTGGGTATATGTGTGGTTAGGAGCTGGCTGAGCGTGAGCCGAGCGTTGCATGCCCTGGCGCATATAAGACGTGTCTTGCCCACTGCCGTGTCTCCCACCACCACGCATTTGACGTGCTCTTGATGTGGCTGCTCATTATCCATCGCATTCCATATCCCTCACTCGCCCACTCTTTATCACCTCATTCACTACCTACAAAGAGAAAATAAATACATCAATATTTAATTAAGAATGCTTTGGTGTTGCTTACAAATGTGTCTAATCGCACGAACTATGTTTGGGGGAAATTTTTGGTCCAATTAAAAAAATTTAATTGCGACAAAAACTTTTTAATTTAAAAAAATGTGCCGCTTCACAAAATTTTCACAGTTAATTCAAGAATTGTGTTTTTCATTTTATTAAAGAAAAAATTATTATAAAAAATACACTAACCATATACAAACTTTATTTTCTAAAACTATTTTGAAAAAGTTTTTGTAACTTATGAAAACAAATGCGCTATAATTTTAGAGGAAATTTAAAACCAAATAAGTTGCGTTCTGTGGAAATATAAGGCACTGAAAATTTCCTTCACTCCTGGCTGAAATGAGGAATGCGATAAAAGTGTTCAAGCGTTAAGTATACCTCATCGATGACATAAAAAAGCATTATGATTATGAATGATTTATAAATGAGCTTATGAATAAAACCTGTAGATAATCAATAATTGGTATTTTTTTATTGTGTATAATTTTTATAAGTGAAAAGAAACTACATTACAAAACATAAGGTGAATTTTTCTCTTTATTTTCAAACTCAGGATGTGTGTCTTAATTTAGTAAATTTATATAATTTCGCATTTCGTTTATTGTTATCAATCGGTTAATGTTATCAATTGGTTAAAGTTATCAATCGGTTATTGTTATCAATCGCTTAATGTTATCAAAATCATTGTGTCCCAAAATTATCACATTAAGCAGTGACTACAGTAGCATCAAACCTATAGAATACAATTAAGTAAACTAATTTGGTAATAATAAATTTTTGAAATCAGAAAATCAATTAAATATTTGACCCTGCTATACAAGAGGGCCAAGAAGATAAAAAGCAGTTAAATAATCGACAGTAATTAAACAATTTTGAAGGGAAAACAATATTTCAGCTGCTTGTTGTTTCACACAAAAATTTGATTACTTATAATCTCATGAAAGATATTTGCATGAATTGATTATGATTAACTTGATAAAACCTTCATTTGTTATGTTCGTGTTCTGTGTTATTCAGTAATATAATAATAAGTTTAAAAAGTGCACACAATTTTTTCATCGATATTCAAATTTAACACTTGACTATTTTCTGATACTATACTGCTTTAAAATAAAATATAATCTAATTAAATTTATACTATTTAGAATTCCGCATGGATGCTTCTCTCTGCGTGTCTGTTGTGTGCAATGTGTGAATGTGGCCCACCCCATGAATGGGTATCTGTGGCAATGTGGCGTGGGTAATGTTGCTCGCCTTTTGACCACAGGGTGCTCACCAGGCAACGCAAAATGAGCAACACTTCGGTCACCTTCCATAGCGAAGAACGATAAGTTCTGTGCCTGTCGTTAAGAAGAAAAAAAAGCTCTTAAAACAATGAACTTACGACAAATTGATATTGATCAGTTGATACAAAGGTTAAACTCATTGTGGCCATTATTTTATTAAATGCATTACTTATAAAATTATTTTTTTCACTTGTTTTGTGCATTTTTTTTATGAGTTACAAAAAAGTATTTTAAATGATATTATGCATACAAACTTATGATAAAGTTACAAAAAAAATATCATTCGCTGATAGAAAAAATAAATAAATGAAAAATAAATAGAATAATAAGACAAACAAAAATAATCTGACCACTTCATTACTTCTAACGAAAAACTATCTCACCGTTCGAAAACTCAATCCGCCAGAACTTGTTTATGAAAAGCAAAAACTTCATTGAAAGCATTAGGAAAGGACTAAGTGCTCTTTCCCAATTAATCAACGTGTTCAGTTTATTTCGATCAGATAGCTCTCTTAAATCCGTCGCCTAAGTCAGAGAAATAAATTATTAACAGGGTTATAAAGCTCTCTTTGAAAATAGATTAATTGCTGACATGCACTGGCGTCGACGAAATGATATGGATCTTTTAATATATCAACGTTGGAGCTGTTTTTCGTTAACACTGTCCGCCCTAAATAAATTAAATGTAAACATGCGATAGTGCACGACTTTTGCGCAACCAGGTAAACAAGAAAAGCTACAAGAGATATAGTTGTATGTTGTCTAATTTTTCAGTATCAATAAAACCATTTATAAATATTTTGGACTTACAAAACTAAACAAAAAAAATCCAAAAGATTTTACACAACGATAGACAAAAGGTTGAAGTAATTAATTTCCACAATTGATCTAATTTTCAGGATAGATCTTAATTTCCAGGACTGATCTTAATTTCCATGATTGATCTAAATCTTGAAAATAATATGCGAATGATCAAATCGGTGTTCTCACTTCACCGACATGATCATTTCGACGACCTGATTATTTCGCCAACACGTCACCTCTCTCTGATAGTTCACCGACAGCTCATTTCGCCAACACAATCACCTCTCTGATAGTTCACCGACAGCTCATTTCGTCAACACAATCACTTCACCCCGAAAGTTTCGCTGACACAATCACATCTCATTTCGCGGCACGATCATTTTGCTCTTGACACTATAAATTCAATTTTAATTTATATTTTCTGATAAACTTACTATATTAATTATTTAAATTTTTACTCTGAAAAAACTTTACAAAATTATTTGATATTGCATGTGCACTATTTAGTGGTAATCATAAATATTTTACTAAATAATTTCTTTATTCAAAAGTTTTATAACTTCCATAGATATGAATCAAATGCCAAAAATAACAATGTGGTTTAACATTAAAAATTACCTCTTGTAGTGTAAACAAATTAAGCAAACCTGGAAAAAAAATTCGAAGAAATGATAGAGTTGTATCGGATCCTAAAATTTTACCGGATCCAGGAACCTTATACCAGGTGAAATTGTATTTTTACCTAGAATGATCCACGAATCCTGCAAAAATTCTATTTGTTGCCCGGCTGATTCCGGATACCCGGAAAAATTTTGATTTATTACCCGGCCGAGTCTGAGTACTCGGCTGGGTATTTAGCATTCATGCAAAATAATATAAAAACCGTATAATTTTCTATAGAACAAAATATCGTTTTTATAAATAAAACCTTTTTTATTTTAAGATTTTATTTTAAAAAAATTCGCTTTTTTTTTAAAAAAAAATTCGATTGATTAAATCCCAAGCGAAGAGAGGTGGACATAAAATTTTTATTTATCTAAATCATGAAATGGTCCCGAAGTTTGAAATAATATTGCAAGGGGCAGCAAAATCTGAGTTAGTCCCCAGGCATTGTAAACTCTAGCTACGCCTCTGATTGAACTTAGTCACATTTGATGATGACGTGTCATTTCGTCATGACGTCTCGTTTTTGAGACAATGCATTTTGCTCAAAATTGAGTATATTCTGTTTCAATTTTGAGCATACCAGTATGCTTGATAATGACTATATGAGTTTTCAAATTCGACAGTACTTGTTTCAGAGCAATTTTGACACATTTTTACTAAAGTTTAAGAAATTTGCAGCATAATTTCAATAAATAATTACGTATAAGTTTACTTTTATCTCTAATCAAATTTATTATTCTACCAGAAAAAATATTTACAAATGAAAGAAATGCCAAGCATAAATTCTAGTTCTAATATTTTTAAATAAAATATACAAGAATTTTGATACATAAATGTGATCGATAATTTCTCGAAACTTCTGGACCTTGGATTTCTGGAAATTTCCGGATCTCGGTTAGCGAAAAATTCTTAAATACGGATTTTTTCGGAGCACAATCATCTTAGGTCTCCAGAATTGCTGGAATAAACTTTACTAGTGCCACTAAACTCTTACTTTATCTAAGCAAACTCCTGATGCAGCATTTATATCACTTGAAATGTTTACACTGGACTCATGTCCAAGAGGTCAGGGGTTAGATCCCTGTCGGCCGAAGACTCCCCGCGTAGTAAATGGTGACTGGTACACATTAAATCTGCTGGGTCGCAAAGTCCTCCATGCTCCCATAACAAATCATACCTCTGGGGGTACTAAATTTGAGATTGATTTTTCTCTGGTTCAGGTCAAAATTACGATCTATGAACGAATGAATGAATGCATGAATGGGTCCGCCTTATAAACAGTTTGTGAGACGTGTGGGGCTGAAGTCGTATTCTTAGCCATAGATGGCGCCACTGAAAAACAAGAAACGCACCACTTGCCTTAAATTTGTTTGGTTTCACCCACCAAACAGGCTTGCTGATATTGGCAAGTAGCATTTGATATGATAACAACAATGAAAAAACGTGGCAAAAATTTGTTTCCCCAAATGTTGGTCTGTTACATTTTCCTTTCGATCATGTAAATTGAGACAGCAGTTAAGTTTAGTGAAAGTAATAATTCCATAAATTCCATTTGATAATAGAATATGCTGCATTTTTAAAGAAATATTATAAGTATAAAGGCATCTATAAAAATATGAAAATTTTTGTTTAGCTGTTACAACAGTATCTTTCAAACTATAGTTATTTTTAGAATACCTTTTAATAATTTCAGATAAGTATGGTTTCGAAAGTCACATATTAAACGTAATCATAAATAAATTTTTAATGTATTTTTAAAAAAATACTGTTATTTTTTTAAAATCTATAACTGTTAGTTACAAGCATGGCATGATTTAATTTTTTAAAATCAATAGCAAAGCTTGCTAGTGCAATAAAAAAAGTAACAAAACTAGGGTTCATATTAGAATTTTCAAAGTGACAATACATTTTCATTTTATGATGCAGAAAATGCAACAAAATCATTATTGTACGACAAATTGCAAATATAAAACGGTTACTGAACGGATTATTTAAATGTTTACTCATTAGTTGAGTTTTAAATACACTGTTTTATAGTATTGTATTATATTCATTAAATTAATTATATAAAGATTATGCACATTTGACGAAACTCAAGAGTTTTACAACAAAAGGTGGTTACTCCGAAATAGTGATAAATAACTGCCGAAAAAAATATTGGATAAAACTATAACAAAGAGAATTTTGGATGGAATTGTTGAAAATTGTTCCAGTAAGGAAATAATAACCAAAATTCGAATTTTGTGAGTCGTAATAACGAATAAGTTGTTTGAAAAATCACATAGAAGTAGTGATGAAGAAAAATTAATAATTGTCAAATAAAAAAAAAAGTATCGCAAAATAAAGAAGATTTACGGCAGGATGATCACAAACTGGGCATGTCGAAAAGTGACTACTCAAATATGAAATTCTCGCGCCGAACTTTGAAAAGGCATGTAGAAATGGCCCGAAAACAAATAACTGCTAAAAAACGAACGGTCTCTAGTCTAAGACTATTACAAGGTAACACTAGCATTCGATTCTTTTAACAAGCAATTCGCTACTTGCTAATCGACGAAATCGCGCCCTGATTACAAGTTACAACTGCAAGCCAGTTACGACTCTATTTAAACCTCGAACTAACTACAAGGCAAACAAAGAAAGAAAGCTTATTTTGATTTAAACAACGCTTCTTACCACAGAATATTCCAAACAAACAATTCTTTTTAATACACAATGATGAGGGTACTAAAATAACATCAGTTGGGGAGAAGAGCACTCACTGTGATTTGAATTCTTTCCAAATCTGTTTTTAACAAGAAGGCGGTTAAATGAAGACGGAAAAAAATTGCTTTTAACAAGCCATCCTTGATTCCTACCAAACATTCTCTCAAATTCGTGTTTTAGAGCTTTTCCGCAATAAAATCTATGAAACGACCTTGGCGATAAAAATGCATAGTCAATTGAGGAATGATATAATTGGATTGACTGGCATAGAGCTTAGAACACCTTGCGTCTACGGAATATAAATAGTGAGCGTGTTTCTAACGCAGCGTGAATTGCAGACGATATATATATTTTTTTCTTTTTATGACCTATCATAAAAATAATTCATGCAAAGATAACGAGTACCTTTGTCGAATAAACTAATTAAAAACTTTAGTCTAGCAATATCGTTGTTGAGTCGTAGATAAATTCATTGAGCATTAAATGAATACTAGAGCATAAAGAAAATTGGGTACGTATTCGAAAGACGAAAAAAGAGAACTTCTCAAAAACTATAAAAATCGATGTAATCGATATTTTTAAAATACCAGATAATATTTCTGTGAGACGCTAAAAATAAGAAAGTTCTTGAAGCTTAAGGCATGTAGAAAAGAAATAAAAGTATAGATAAAGCATTTTAAGAACCTGAGAGTACGCAAGGTGAAAAAGGAACAAAATTGCGAAATTTCCAGAACCTAAAAGCGCCTTCTATAATAAATATTAAAAAAAGAATAAAGAGCTAAAAATGAAGCGTTTTCATAACCTGAAAATCTATAATAAAAAAATTAAAAACAAAGAATTGAACACTTTCTTTAAGAACCTGACAGTATGAAAAAGAAGGAAAAAAAACTGAAAACTAAAGACAAACTTTAAAAGAATCTGTAAGTCCGTATAAAAAAAATTAAGAACCAAAACTGAAAAAAGGAGCTTCTTAAGAACCAACAGTTTACTAAATTAAGAACCTTCCATGGATTTTAAAAACCTGTATAAATCTCGTAAATTATTCGTGCATTTTATAACAAATTTAAAGTGCAAATTTAATTAATGCAGCGCTTTACAGCCAGCTGTGCTCTTTGTCTGCAGGATTTATATAACTTGGAAAAATTCTATTACAAAACATTAATCACGAGAAAACTATTCAAGAAAAAATCTTAGTTCTTGATACGTTGTAATTTTAAAATTACTTCCAAATATGCAAAATAAGTTTTTACATATAATTTCTGAACATACACTATCTGTACAAAAAAAAAGAGCTCAAACAGCGAGTTTTAGGCTCATTTACGATTACTCACATTACTCACTACTCTCAACAATTTAGGCTCATTTTAAATACGAAGTTGAAAATATGTTTTTGGTTTAGTCAGGAGAGAGGGTGTTTTTTGGTCAGGCTTCTCAAGCTCAACTCTTTGAAACTAACAAACTAAAAGCATTTATTATTGTTCTACTACACTCTATAACAAAAAAATCGACGCACCAAGAAGCAATCATCCGATTGCTTTGAAATTTCGTATGCATGAATGTTTTGGCTCGGTCAGGCTGGAATGATGCCGACTGGGGACGTATAGTATTTAGCGACGAATTCCGCTTCCAACTATGTCCTGACGATCATCAAAGACGTGTTTGGAGACGCACAGGGCAGAGGGGGGATCCTGCCTTCACTATTGCACGCCACACCGGCCCTCAACAAGGCATTATGGTCTGGGGTGCCATTTCCTTTGACAGCCGGACCCCTTTGGTCGTCATTAGAGGTACACTTACTGCACAGCGGTAGGTCGACGACATCCTAAGACCTGTTTTGCTACCGTTCCTTTTGCAGAGCCCTGGGCTGGTTTTTCAGCAGGAGAATGCCAGACCACATACGGCACGTGTTGCTATGAACTGTCTGCAAGCTTATCAAACTCTTCCTTGGCCTGCCAGATCACCAGATCTCTCTCCCATCGAGCATGTCTGGGATATGATGGGAAGGCGATTGCATCTGGCACGGAATGTTAATGACCTCGTTCGACAATTGGATCGAATTTGGCATGAAATACCGCAAGAGACCATCCGGGAGCTTTATCGGTCTATGCCACGCCGTGTGGCAGCTTGTATCCAGGCTAGAGGCGGGTCAACACCTTATTGAACTTGTTACTGTAACTCTGCAATAAATTATTCAATTGTTCTGAAATTTTAATCATTGACTATTCTGAACATTGTCTTCCTATCCACCAATTTTCGTTTCAATCTGACAACTCCTCCTTGGTGCGTCGATTTTTTTGTTATAGAATGTATTTGACTTATATTGATAGAAATATACAATGAGATACTTTCAACTCATAAAGAGAAGACCGTTGATACACAACCACCTGACCAATAAACTCAACGCCAGCTAATTGTTTATAAACAAGATAGCGTGTTAACATTACAGCTGTTAAACTTCTTTCCGTTAATAAAGGAAAACTAATAGCTCATTTTTTTTTCTTTTTGCTAAGTATTAATTACATACACCATCAATTTACAAGCTACTAGATTATCGCTCGATACGATAATCGTTTACCAGATCGCATATCTAATTCATCTATGATGGAAGTCATATGCTGAAATAACAGTTTGAAACGTAAAAAAATGCCATGTTTCAATTGCCAATCAGGATCGATACCAACGATGACGTCATTCGCAGGCATCCAATTAATCATAGAAAAGCATTTCATTTTCATCACATTTTTGTTTTCGTCAGTTATATTAAATTATATAAAATGCTTCTTTTATTTTTTTTTCTTTATGCTCAGAAGCCGTTGCTGATAAAATGAACATTTAATACAAAACAATACAGAAAAGGAAGTCAAAATATCATTTTAACTTACTAAGCACCGTATATAAAGTCTACTTCTATATGAATCAGAAAATACAGAAAACAAAACTTGCTTTAAGAAGAATTGAGCATGGATCGATTCCTTTCTGTGATTATGATGTAAAACGTGAACAGAAAAGGTAAGCAGTGAGAAAACGAGGAATGTGATCACGTTTGCAGCTGTTTTTATTATAGATTTTGGATTACCTTGTACTCAAGAAATATTAAATCACGCCGAAACGTCAATATTACATCTTCGTGCCGATTTAGTAATGCTTTCGCAATGCTAGGAAATGCGTTCTTTAACAATTTTTTTGCATCTTTTTGTCTACGCACTAAATTTAATAGAAATAACTATTATCATTACAATAAATGATGAATTGTCCAAATATTCGGATGATTGAAAATGTTTTGTCATTCTTTAAACTACATATATATACATATACAAGGAAATTTATTACATTTTATTAAATGTGCATAAGCTGCAAATACTTGGAATCCATATAAGATAAAAATACAAAGAAACAAAGGAGTAAATAAATAGGGAAAATATTTTTAAAGGAAAAGAAAATTAACAAAATAAACAAAATTATTTTAAAAATCTTACAAAAATTAAAAGCCAGAAAACAAAATAATAAAAAGGTCAGCTCACACAATTATTCCCGCAAATTAGAGTGCTAATATTGTATCTCAGTATAGCCAAAGCAAAGTATATTAACTCAATAGCTTGTATCTTTTTGCACACTATTGTTTGGTTGTTGCATTATTTCTTTATATTTTTTGTTAATTAGAATATCCGACCAGAATAATTTTTTAAAAAAAGTCTGAAGTATTTTCTAATCGAATTAACACTTTTTAGGCCTATTGCAATGAAATCACATGTTTTTAGACTAAAAAGAAAATAATTAATTAATTGCTTATTTAGCTTGACCTTTTTTCAGTGCATTTGCAGTAACCTTAGATACTTTTAGGTTAGTTAGAAATTTATCCTTTATTTCTCATTTAGATTTACTATACTTCTCTATTCAAACAGATAATACAAGGCTCCTTGCTATAAATCTTAGAAAATTCAGGCTTATTAATTAAATTTTTGTACATTTTTTAATAATCCGTAAGAAAAATGATTTGGTTCAAATAAGTAAGAAAAAATCACGCTTAATAGAAAATACTAGAGACTATTCTAATTGCCCTGGAACATTGTAAAATGATGATGGCATTTGTTAAGAGCCAGACATTCCAATTAACCTACAACATGTATAATTACTATTAATCATCATCGAATACTTATATGAAAGCTATTTTTATTATCAGGATGGCAACAGTCTGGAAAAATTTGAAAAGCAGTAACAACTGTTTAATGGGATAACCGTTATTTTCATGGTCTTTAACTCAGTGGCGTACGCAAGGGAGGGGTTTAGGGGTTTAAACTCCCCCCTTGAGCTCAGACAAAATGGTAAAAATGAAAATTTTAGTAGAAATCATGCGGGCTATTATTTTTTAAGACTATATATTTGCCTTATGCCTCCTTTTTTTTCTCACGGTATTTCTCAGAACACTGAAAAAACATTTACTATAATAGGGTTGCACTTTTTAAACCAAATTCACGTGATACTGTTACGGACTGCTTTCTTTCTGTCCCGCCAGTCGCGATAGTTTTCGAGACTGGCTTTCATTCGCGAGGTCTTTACGCGATGATTCTGGAATCCTACACGTTCTGTCGTGTTTGAGACAATTCGAGAATTTTGGAGTTGCGGTGAAAATTTATATAAAAGAGGGAACGGAGAACAGTGGAGTTAGTTAGTCAGACTAAGAGTTATCTGTGCCGTTTGTCTTTCGGAGCTCGTTGCTAAATCTGATTTGTTTTGTCTTAACAAAAAGTTCATTCAATCGCCGAACCCGTCGTCGTCGTTATTTCCACTAGTGAAGAAATCAGTAACAATACTATTGGAGATACTGAGCTCGTTGAAGTTATTCATTCCAGCTCGAAGCTTTAAGATCGTAGCATAGCGGATATATCTGTGCCAATATATATATTTTCACTTGGATCTTTAGGATGTCAAAACGCAAGAATTTAACAATTTTTAATTATTTTGAGAAAAAATCACGACCTCAAATTAGTGAGGTGACAGCATCTAGTACCAATGTAAGTTTTTCTGTTGAACAGAAATGTGACACTTCCGTTGAAGAAAACGTTTCTAGCACATCAAAATCTGATGAATGTGAAAGTGGCCCTCAAAGTGTTACTTCCCACCCATATGACATTGAACTTTTTTCAGAAGATATTACATGCGAGAAGATATTACATTATGTTCTTAAACCTGAAAAATCAAATCAAAATTTAACTAAATAATGTTGTCTAAATTAAGAGTCAAATTATCTAGCTGTCTAAGTTAGGGAAATAATAGTGCTTTATTACATACTCGAATTTCTTTTAGTAGTTTCAGAAAATCATGAACACCCCCCTTGAAAAAATTCTGCGTACGCCACTGCTTTAACTTGACGCATTTAATTCTGGTGGATAAATAGAGAAGAGCGACCTTGGAAAGAAAGTTTTCATTTCTTTATGGACAATATATTTTATTAATAGGGGTCTTGGTAACATAGGACTGATCAATTTCCCAAGCTATTAAAGATACATCACATTTTCTGAAATAATTAGAGTAATATTATTACTTTCTTCTTAAATAATTGCACGTATATATAACATAATAAAGACAAAAAGGAAAAAAAGAATAGAGAGAATAACGAAGAAAATTTGGGGAAATAATAAGTTTTATTTACTGTGCATTTTTATTTACTGCATATATAGAACTCATGAAATAAGTTTAAAATATAGAGAAAACATGAAAAAAAATATAATAAATATTTGTGAAAAGAAAAGAAAAAACATTGTAAAAATATATATTTTAAAAAATATTTAAGAATTTTTTTTTTAAATTAAAAAGTTGGAAAACAAAATAATGAAAAGATATAAATTCATCATCAGCTCACACGATTATATCCGCAAAAAAGAGTGCTTTTTAATATTGTATTAATTTTTATTTAATATGTTTCATTTTCGTTTCAGTTTTTTTTGGGTGCTCCCTCACACTATTGTATTGATATATTCTGCTTTGGCTATATTAATACAATATTAGAAAACACTCTTTTTTTGTTTGAATATAACCGTGTGAGCTGATGACAAGATAATACCTTTTTATTATTTTAATTTCTAACTTTTGGATTTTTTAAAAAAAAAAAAAAAATTCTAAAATATTTTTTTTAGATATTTTATTTTAATAATGTTTCTTCTGCTCTTTTAATAAATCTTCATTTTATTTTTCCAGTGTTATAGCAAGAAATACAGACAGTGGCGGCGACAAAACATAAAACGTACGGTGTATAAATTCATGTTCCTAAAGTATCCTGAATTCCTCTGTAAAGTTTTGTCGTCGATTTCATTGTATGTATAATTTAGATATCATTTACCTATCACAAGATTTTCTGTAAAAAGCAGAAAAAGTTAAGGGAAATCTAAAGACAAAACGATGCTGGTAACACAAGTCAGTAAGGACATAAGAAACATTTCTGAAAAATCTCTATGAATAATTCCAAAAAACTTTTCACCCTCATTAAGGGATCGATAACCTAGCATACTTAAGTAACAATACGTTACGCAAGAGTTTTTTCACGCCGCCAAAATGGCTAACGTGACGCCTTTTTTTTAAAAAAAGAAACGCAGAGAAGTGACCAGTTCCAAGGTCAACACTTCAACTATTAAATGCGAACCAAATCCACAACAATGTATTATTCCGCAGATAAGAAATAAAAAAGAAGGCAGACTTTTCAAGGTTGATGAAGAGCCAATGATCATAATAAACACGCCAAGTCAACTTAAAGTGACTCGCCAGACACCTTTTCGTAAGTGATGATTTATGCTTTCAGTCCGACAGCTACATTTCAGTTTTTTAAATTATTGATGAGACAGTTGGAAATGACATAAAATTGTCCGGAAAAAATTGTTAAGTTGTATTAGCAATAAATAGGGATCGCCAAATTATGACCCGCTAGCCTCACCGATTCAACCCGCGGTAGCCGATCTAAGGGACACAAACATTCCAACTTAATTCCAAGCGAAATAACAGAAAATTTATTTAGAAGGAAAGGGGTCAACATGACCTACGTTTATAAATTTAAGAAAAATCCACTTTTCAGAGTTTTCATGTATTTTAAACATTTTTCAAAGCTATTTTATTCCTTTTGAAAAGGATTTTAATTTCAAAGCAATTCAATAAAATAAATATTTCTCCCACTAACATTCATACGAAATTATAAATTTAATTACACTTGATAATTATAACAGCATATTTTTTAAAGAATAATGACGTACAAATAACACTATAATAGAATCAATAAATTTGAAAAAAGTATATAAAGTTTATGAAAAATTTAATTATACCAGAAGCAAAATTGCAACATTTTTTTTAATGGAAATAATCCATTTATATCTTTGAAGCTATATTTTCTCATTTGCTTTGTTTCCACTAAAACTTAAACTTTAGTAATAAAATTCACTTTACAGTACAAAAAAGTTTTCTATTAAAAAATTAAGATTTTTATTTCTTACTGTTCACTCTATTTACAGATTCGATAAACAGCATAGATTTTATATTGCGATTAACCACTTTTTTTTTAGATTATTTATTTTTCATAAACATTTCATTATAACTACAATTTGGTTGTTAGAATGTACCAGACCTTAAAAATGAGTTTTAAAAGCTTCTAAAAACAGATAAATGATATTGGTTTGTTATACATGGTACATTAATTCTCTGAATAGTGCTCCGCTGTCAGAACTTTTTTTCTTTTACCTGAACAACTTCATAATAAAAATTTTTTTATCAGATTTAAAAAAAAAAAATTATTTTGGAAAAACTGAAATTTGGAAAACATTATTTATTTATGTATACCAATTGGTTCCAAATCAGTTAACCCTCAGCTCACAACTTTTTGTTAGCAAATCGATAGGGGAGAGGCGGTAGAGTGGACATTTTTTTTGTTTAAATATTTATTCATATTTTTAATTCGTGAAGTATTTTTCAACAATAATTTGGACGTTTACTTGCCTTCTGGTTTATGTCTGCAATAAAAAAGTTGTTTATTTTTTCCATAATTTTTTTAAAAAAAAGTCAAAAAATCTATTGTCCACCTTAACCCCCACTACACGGTGCTAGTGTGAACAAGCTATGGGAATAGTGTCATTTTTTACAAATTTAATAACTTATTAAGTAATTGTTTATTACAACTCGAAAGGTATGTCTGGAGTCAAATTGAAATTAATTTCAATCTAAGTATTTTTGGAGAATAGTTTAGTTAAAATACTTATTTGTAATAGAAAATTTCATTTTACTAAAAAAGACATTTTGAACTCAAATCAATACATTTGTAAACCATAATTCTACTAGATTCATTTGGAAACACCGAACCAATTTTTAGTGGAATCAATTTTAGTCATCTTAGTCATTACTTGATGATGAAATAGACCGAATAGCCTAGTAATACTTCCCTCACTGTTGCTATGTAAACAACTCGCATAAGAAAAAACTGACCGTTTGCTTATATTCTATTTTAGTTAAATGTATGACAATATATATATATATATATATATATATATATATATATATATATATATATATATATATATATATATATATATATATATATATATATATATATGTAAAAACTCTTTAATTCCTCTACATTAAACTATATTCTTTTGATAAACTTGGTAAAGTATCTCCTTAAAATTGCCGCAAAATCTTTAAAAAGTGGATTAATATATATAAAGGTTTCGTGCTGAATTTTTTACGCATTTTATTAAAAATTATAACTTAATTTAGCAAAAATAAATCATAATATTTATAATATTGTGTTTTAAAAGTAAATACATGAATTAATACACTTGGTAATATATTTACAAACATTCATGTACATAATATTAAAGTTATTATCAATGAGAAATGTTAGTAAATGATCAACTATATACGGATATTATTGCCGAATATTAAATGCTGGCCGTTGGCATCAATAAATCCAAGTAAAAGATATAACAATTTGGTATTGAAAAGTAAATAAAAGAAATAACATATATAAGAATACATAACATGCGATGAAAAATATTTACAAATAAATTGGATGACGACCATTAATTACGAAAAATATAAAAAAAATTTATTAAAAAAGTAATAGACACAATCGAACAAATGAAAACCATAAAGTTATTAACTAAAATAAACCCTTATCATTTAGAAATTTGATGAGATTTTCGAATTACAGTGAAAACTATAGCATTAAATTGTATTAAAAACAAAAGGAAGAAGAATACTCACCCTCAATTCAATAATTTTCTTATCTATTTCAATAAATATCAACGCTATTTATTTATTCTAACTAAACAGGAGTAATTCGTAAAAAAATTTAAAATTTTGTATAAAGAGAGAAAGGCACTTGGTTGCTTTAAGTGAAGCTCGACAAAAGAACAAAGCTCTGAGAGAAGAAAAAGAGATAAAACTTTATCTCATCATCCACCATCCGTCTTTGAGGATGTTTGGAATCTTTTCTAAAACCCGCCAAAGTGAGAGAATGACAGAGGATGGGATGTTCGGCGCATGCGCCAAAGAGGTTTCTGGTTTGTCAACATCATCGACTCTCGGGAAAATTTTCATTCAGCGTTTTGAATAGGGGTCATTCCCAAAAGGAATATTAGAAAACCTTCAATTCCTCACGTTTCCGTGGCTTTGATTACGTGAATTCAATCACGGATTATGGAAAGTGTAATCGTCGTCCTTCATTTTTTAATACGTGACCCCAACAGATGTTCCCAAAACTAATTAAGCAAAACATTTTATGATTTTTTTTCTTTCGTATAGTGGCGCATATAGAGTTAGGTGCACAGATTTATAAGTGCGCCGTATCTTAGAATTAACGTATAAAAAATTCAAAATCATAACAAGAAACAAAAATGCTACGGCGAAGAGATACTCGGGTACTTATAACCATAAATTTTGTTTTAACTTAAGGTAATGAAAATCGTAATCGCGATGAAAAGATACTGAATTGAAACATTATAAACACTTACCTCATTGAAATGAATTTTAACTTAATGACACGAGGAAATAGCTTACAATCTTAAAATAATTATATTCAACGCAAAGTAAAGGATTTATTATTATTTATAAGGTGGATTTTATTTTATAATCAACATTGAACAGTCAATCCAATTCTAAGTTTACGACTATCAATGCTCAGGTCCGCAGCCTTGTAATTTTGAACCCAACGCAGTAGGCAGGCAAAGAAACTGCTTGCTTAAGCATTGGACGAACTAACTCTCTGATGGAAGTAACCCTCATTTGCGCTTATATGAAGAGGAAAACCACAGAAACCTCCCACGGCTAACCTGACGGCTAGCGGATTTTAACAAATGATCCGTCTACCACTCAGGATATTTTCAGTCAGTACTGTGGTAGGTGCGATCTGAGAGCAGAATTCGTTTTACAAGCCACAACTGGATTCGAATCTGGACCGCCTCATTAGAAGGCTAACGTTCTACCAGCTGCGCCAGAACGGCTCTTGTAAAGTGAATTTTAAAAAAATATCTAATAAATAAAAAAATTATTTAATTGTAATTTAAATACGGTAACTATTTTTCTTCCTAAAACGGAAGTCCCCAAACCACGAGTATATCCCCCTTTGTAGCGGGGTTTGTTATTTACGTTACTGGTATTTATGGAAAGGTAAAAGGGAAATCACATTTATATGATAATTATAAGTAAATTTAGAGTTTTTAACTGCCCTGCAGTCGCTGCAGGCCTTCACCTCTTAAACTACCCCACAGAAGAGGATTTGTATTCATTTAATGCCATAGAAATAACAAAAACTATTCAAGCACACCATGAAGTATGATTCAATAGAGGATACGACACCAACCAACCAAGTAAATTTAGATGATATTTAAAATTGTTTTTCAACCAATAGTCCAATAAAGGGGTAGGCTTTCAATATAAACATATTAGAGCCCTTCCAGGAGCCCAAAATTTAAGGAAGAAAAACTAAGTTTTTCAGTTTTATTTACAAAATGTATTAAAATACATTATACAGTTTTACTGTAAATTCAGCGAAATAGAAAAAAGTTTTAGTTTATTGTACAATCATTCGACAAGAATGTGTAAGGTAATCTTCGGCTACTACCACCTCCCGATTCTCTAAATTTATCGATTATCATGTTTTGCTTGAAGTCACAGGAGTCTTTCCTACTATTTGCAACCACAACCTTGCGAAACAACTCAAATTTTATGATATTCTAACAACATAATAAGTTTTTTATAAAGGGGATAATACTAATTTTTCTTCACAATTTTTCACTTTTTCTACGGAAATATCCTTCTCACAAAAGTTTCCCTTTGGATAATCACAAATAAAATCGCAGTTTTTTGGAAGCGTTTTTTTTTTTGTTTATTTATTTCTATCTAATTTTAGGCATTTTCTTCCGTTTTAAATAGGTTTTTTTCTTCCTATTTTTTCCTTAAAACGTTAAGAGTTAAAATGAAAATAAAACTACCTAAGTGTATATTTACAATATTTGAACAAAATATAAGACTTTCGAGCAAAAGAAGAAGAATTTATAAAATTAGTACAACGTACAACATTTAAAACATTTTCTGCGTTCAGTGCATTTCATTAATATAAAAACATCAAACATATTTTTAAAAGAACAAAAACTAAGAATTTTTAGAAAAACTTCAGAACTTCAAAATAACGCTTTTTTCATTTAATAATTATGCAAAACAAGCATAACTAAAATTTAATATTTTAAAAAACCGTTGCGTTATGACTGAGTATATAGTTAATTTGTGGCAAAAGGAATCCAGGCTATCCATCAGTCCAAGGCTTTTTCACACCTGTCACATTATTTTCGGACCAGATGCAGTACCCAAAAAGATCCAAAAATATCTTATACATAATCCATAGCAACTTCTCAAGAAATGGGAACAATAACGTTAACAGCGGAACAGAGTTAACAATTATGTTAATTCTGAATTCTATTGTATATATTCACTACTTAAGCAATGTATAGTTTTCACTTAAATAAAATTAACACTATAATAACTATTTAAAATTTAAAAAATTTTATTATCTTTAAGAATAAATGTAGGGGAAAAACTATCGATACATGATAAAGACAATTACATCACGCATAACAAAATATTTTATTCTAAAAAAATTTAGTAAAAATGTAAAAAAAATATTTAAACACCTAAAAAAATTATTTGAAGCATGGATATAAATAAGTTAACTTACTCGAATCTATTTTTTGGACATGCATCCAAACACTAAATTGATTTTTCAAAAATTCTTTCAAATATAGCTTACTGTGTATTACATTTATTGCTGGCATTTGTTACGGATATTATAATAAGGCAACCGTCATTATTTAAACTTTACACTCTTATTTTTATATATAAACATCTAGATACTATTTAAATAATTTTGTTTGGTGTTACAATTAACTCAGTTAATATCATGAATGTCTGAAACTGGCCCCTTTGGTAAGGAAAAAAAATAATTTTTTAATGTATTTATAAAAATTTTTGCAATAATTTAATGTTAATTCCTGTCACCAGACATAATTATAAAGTTAATCTAGTTTTACTAAGAGTTCTTTCTATTCTTAGTTTTTACTAAGAATTAAATTTAAACTTAATTGTTGTCCCCGCTTAAATTTAAGATCTGTGCTTTGCTCGAACTGCTCTTGAAGACTGCCGATACATTATATCTACAATATAAAAGAGGTATTTTTGTATGAAGGGTGAAAGAAAAAAGTATAAAAAGAAAACCACCAGACTACACTTAAGAAACTTTTATCAGCCATATTGATTGGCAAAATTCCCCAGACGAATCTAAAAGAGTAACTGTGTACAGTACACTCAATGATGTAAGAAAAATCGTTAAACATGAGTTAAAAAGTTAATCCTCCCACATTCGATGGTCTAAAAAAAAGTTTTGAAAGCTATAAACATATTTCATTAGCAAATATATGCATTCATTACACTGTATGGTCACTTTTTATGACAATATTATAAATCTAGAGCACGTTGAAGAAAAATTTACTAGTTCATAACTTTAGTAAGGCTATTAACCGCTATAAAATATGACTATCAGAGCCATGTTTATTTTTTTTTTAAAAATAAAGTAAAATGTTAGTTTTAACTTTTAACATTTTGGTATAATTAAGTTAAAAAGATCTTATTGCAAAAGTCAGAGTAAAGGCTGTCGTAAACTCCAGACGGAGATTATAAAACCAGAAGAAAGGCAAGAGGTTAGAAAAACTTACTTATTATTTTTGTAAATTTCTTTAAAATCATTGCCAGTTTATTTTCAACAGATAAGCTCGCGTATAAGTAAGTAGCCACAGTAAACAAAGTAAGTAGCCACAGTAAAACGGATATCAAAAGTAAAACATTTATAACAGTTGAGGGGACAGAATGCACATCTCTCAATGCGGTGATCTGGGTTCAAATTCCAGCGATGGCTCATCGATTCGAATTCTACTCCCTGCTAGCACTGACCGATCACAGTGCTAATGTAAAAATATCTTCAATGATAGTCGGATCATGGGTTAGAATTCAATTAATGCCAACTAAGGTTTTCGTGATTTTCCTTTCAATGCGGATTTACTTCCATCAAAAAAGACCTTCACGAAAGCCAGTTTGAAATTTCATTGTCTTCTGTGTTTGATTTAAAATTCAAGTCTTACGCCCGAATTCACGATGGAAACTAACCCCGAGTCACAGTTCAAAACTAATTTTACGAGAGCAACAGCTTAGATTCCAAAATTTCAATTCATCTAACTGCGTGTCACTTGGACACAGAGTTAACTATAGTTTGTCTAAAGTAAAAACTCCCCAAGCCATTCGTCTGGACCAGTGGCGGTGACTATGGTAACGAGGTAAAACTATTCTAAGTAAGGGTGGGGAGTCAGTGTTTAGGACAGGTTTTAGCTCGGGTCGGCGAGTAAGGGAATTTTTTTTCTTGTTTCTATAGCAGCAGACGGCCTCAGAGTTTGTGACGGGGGGAGTTCTTACCGTAGACAAACAATAACTTTTACCTGGAGATGTCTCCATTGAGAGCAGTATGCGAATTTTTACTAATTGCGAATTTATTATGTTTAATGGAGTCAATTCATCAACAGATATAATTATAATTAGTTAGAATCAAATAAATGCTTATTAATAAACTCAAAATATAACTTTTCCCGAGTTAGTATCTTTTTTATTTCCCAAATTATTAGAAGTTGTTGCTGCACCTAAATAATTTCTCTCTCGGAAAAAAAAATTTCTTGGATAATACAGAGTGTGGTCACAAATAACACATAGGAAAATATTTTATTTTTTCAAATGAATTGGCTTATTGTAATTTTAAGAAATAAGATTCTGCGTAATTTTTTAAAGAAAAAAAAATAGAAAAGCAATCATTGCTTCAAATAAAAATAAAATTTAAAAACGAAGAATATAATTTATTAAATGATTAATACATGCTAATTAGTAAGATTTTGCCCCATAAATAAAAAAGAATTTATAGAGATGAACAGGCTAAATAATGTGCAATACTTAGATATGAAGGCAACGAATGCCATTTTAAATTTTTCTTATTCGTAAAATAGAACTAGGCATAATGTAAAAATAAAAAACATATATACATTATATATGTTTAATTAATAATAATTTAAATAATAAATTAGTAATTTAAAATAGTATATTTTAAATTAGTCTGAAATAAATATGTAATCAATATAAATTTTGATCTGAAATAACATTCAATCTGTACAATATTCTGCATCAAATAACTAACGAGCAAATCTAGAAATTTAGAATTTTATAATCATAAAATAAGCCGTTGAACATTTGTTGTTGTTGTTAATTTACGTCGCACTAGAGCTGCACAATGGGCTATTGGCGACGGTCTGGGAAAGGTCTTCGGATCTTCTACGGTCTTCGGATCATCCGACGGTCTTCGGACGGTCTTCGCCGGACGGTCTTCGGATCATCCCGGAGGATGATCCGAAGACATGCCATCACAATTTTGATCCCCTGCGGAGGGGATGCCCCCCCCCTTGCTTCGATAGCCCAACGACCTGCGCGCGAAGTCGAGCACTTTACGGTAGCACAGTTTAACGAGGACCAATACCGCACACCCTCGGTCCCTACGCAGACTGATCCAAGTGGTCACCCACCCGTACTCTGACCGTAGCCAGTGATGCTTGACTTCGGTGATCTGCTGGGAACCGTGTCTTAACGATCAGTCCACTGCGGGACGTTGAACATTTGGAAAATATAGAATTATTTAGGAAAAATTAATTGCTTAAAACTATATGAAGTTAAACTGCCCTTCTTTAGCTGGCATCTTTTTTTAATATCTGGCCTGGCTACTTAAGGAAATTTGATGCATATACAACTGATATATTCCCTTTACAGCTATTAAAATGTATGAATTTTTTTCAATTTTAAAATTTCTGAAATATTTTTTAGATTATGTCATTTGCCTTTAAAAAAATTATATTATCATCTTCATCATATTCCTGACCATGAATCTATCATCGGCAGATAGCAGCACACTAAAAGGAGTTTATAACTTCTGGATAATACGAATGTGTTGATTCACACTAACCTGAACTGTTAAGTTTTAATAGTAAATTATCTATAATATGTTATAAGGGGGGAAATATTAAAAATGCGAAGAAGAATGAGAAGGGTGTTAACACGATTCTCTTGATCATTGCGTAAAATAAAAGTATTAAATAATAGTGTGGAATTAAAGTATTTCTCATTGAACATCAGTAATATTTCTATGTTTGCGTGGGGGCTTTGTGAGTTCAATTGAAAGATTAATTTTACGTTTTATTTTCAACAATACATAATAAAACTTAGAATCCTTTTGTTTATCAATACAAGTCAGTTTGAAAAAACGAATCTTAACATAATTTTTTCTTCTCCAAGTAAAAAAAAAAAAAAAAAAAAAGTGCGTGGAGTCCATCCGCGCGGAAGAAGAAGAAGTGAAACTTCGTAGTGTGGAAATGAAAATAGGAAGGGGTAGAAATTGATTTTTAGTGAAATCATATTGCTTCTTTAACACAAACTTTATTAACAATGCTTACAATTCACAATTGATCGCATCTTTTAATTATCATTTTTGAGTGGAGAAATATCCAAATCTATAACATTTACAATGTGATTATGATAACTAAAGTAAGATACGAAATGTTTGAGTTCTATTTTTTCAATATTTCTTGCAAAAACTGCATCAATGGTAGTTACCCCTTTGGTTGTTGGATCATTCCTACCATTTATCATTTCCAATCCAAATTTGTCTTTAAGGAAGGTTAATAATGTTTCAGCTTCAGGTAACGAGAAATTCACATTAAAATCTCCTGCAAGGATCACAGGCCGCTCACAATAATCAATTTCTTCACCAGTAACGTCTGCCAGAGCTAGTGAACCTGCAGTGGATAGTGGCAAAAAAGATTTTGCAATAAATAATTTATAATCCCTCATGGCTGCATTTGGTGAAATATAAATGGCAATTAGAAAAGAGAAAACCTAACAATCAATTGATATTCACAAGAGACGTACCTTGACATAACCTTAAATCCGTCGCATTGTCCGCGGGATTGTTTTCACTCATTTTTTACAATTGTTATCCACTAAGTTTGAAAATAAAAAATACTACCCTATTAAATTATATGTGTATCAAATCAAACTAAAATAATATTTATAGAAAAACAATACTTTTATGACTTTTATTATTTTTGAGGACCAAAACAATATGGAAATGAATGAGGGAAAACTGGATCCTACCACGTGATTTCCCGGCCAATAAAAATGTAGCGTTAAACGTTTAACGCAACCTTGTTGGAAGTCGCATAAGAAGTATCACTTCAATAAAACCTAGAATCCTTTTGCTTATCAATACAAGTCAGTTTGAAAAAAACGAATCTTAACATAATTTTCCCTTCTCCAAGCAAAAAAAAAAGAAAAAAGAAGACTCAAATTTAATCACTCAAAGCAATCATTTTTTCCATACAAAAATTGTTTTAAAAATAGTAACGGAAATTGAAAACACAGTTAATAAGGCTATAAATCCATCACCGGAGTGAAAGTTTAACAGCGGGTCCAATAACACGCAGTTAAGAAACAAACGGTCAAAAAATAATGAAGAAATCACTTTTCGACTCGTGGTCATCATTTCCAAACCGGGATATCGAATGGGTGTTTCGTGTTGAGTCAAGTGTCAGCGGTGAATATGAATCAGGAGTTGAACATTAATGATATTTAAAACCCCGCCGGTTTTAAAATAAAATATAAACACTTGCAGAGCTAACCAGAGGTGTAAGGATGCTCGGGGCAAATTGCAGATTAGATACCACTGAAAAGAATGAAATCCACTGCAGAGGGCAAAATTAATAGATAAATCAGTAAAACAAAAAAAAATAAAAAGCTCGAAATAAAATGAAAATCTAAATATTTTTAAATCCCTTTTATACACACATTCAAGCAGAAATTATTACGTAATAATAAAAATGTATGGTTTTAGCAAACAAAGAAAAGATTATAAAGTTTTCCTAAATTTAAACAATGGTTAAGTTTTAATGGCAAATCTTCATTCTTAAATTTATTTAAAGATCAGGTTTTAATCTTCATAAAACATTTTATTTGAGCTAAGTGTCATTTTGATGTTAAAATTTTTAATTTCAAATTAAAAACAACATTTTTTAAGAATTTAGTGTCCTTATGATTATCGACTGGATGCTCGTGAACCTTTGCCCTCTTGATACTTACAATATAATGTGTTAAAGAATGTAAATTCGTTTTAAACTTTTGGAAATGACGGAAACTTTTGGAAACTTTCGATATTTATTCCATAACACATAAAAATGATCATTATATCGGCAAACTCAGCAGAAACCTACCATTTGGGTCATTCTCATCGAGGAAAAAAAATCAAAAACTTAATAAATGAATATTTTTTAAAACGAAAGTACCTAAGACTCCGCTCCACACACCTCCGAATGAGGCCATCTTCTCTTTAGCGCTCTCCTGTACAACATCACCTAGCGGCGTACGTTGACGTTTCCGGGCAAGGGTTCCTTTGCAATTCTTATTCCCTATAATGTGCCCTACCTCTCCCAGAAATTTATCGTAACATTAATGGGAGAGCCGCGATGGCTCAGGGGATAGAGCTTATGCTTTCCAATGAGGTGAACCGGGCTCGATCCCGGCGATGGCTGGTCGATACGAATTTAGCATCCGGCTTGCATCAACCACAGTGCTGACGTGAAATATCTTCAGTGGTAGACGGATCATGGGTTAGAGTCCCCTTGCCGTCAGGCTAACCGTGGGAGGTTCTCGGGGTCTTCCTCTCCATGTAAAGTAAATGCGGGTTTTTTCCATCAAAAAAGTCCTCTGCGAAGGCAAATTTCTCCCAATAATTGATCGAGGAGTTTTCTTGTCTTCTGAATAGGGTATTCAAACTTACAAGGCTACGGAGTTGAACATTAGTAGTCGTAAACCCAAAAATTGGGTCGGCTGTTCAACGACGGCTATAAATTTTTTTTTAAATAATAAAAAACATTAACGGGACACCTTGCATAATCATTAAGCAACCATAAGTCCCCCTTCAAATTGTAGCTCATGTTTTCAATATGAATACTAGATCGGATTTGTATTTATACTATCAAGTAAAAACTCATGCTTATATAACCTGACTATAAATGTAAGGGTTTTAGAAATTTATGGCTACGTGTGAAATAAAAATTACGTTTAAATGATTTCTAGTAAGCAACAAACATCAGCATATCAAGGGCATCGAGCTTTTTATTCGGAATGATCTGAGAAAAGCCTAAATTGAAATCGTGACTAATATTTTATATACCAAACCAATGACAAAATATCTTTTATAATTAATACAATACAATATGGTAACAAATAAAAAGTAATATCCGAACAGTATACATCACTTTCAAAGCACGCACGCCGATGTTTTATTTCACTTTTATTACGATTCATTTTATAGCACTTTGAGACCTGATACGTGAGGCTTTTAATTTTGAAACGAAAGCAAATAGCAATACAAGTGAGTGGTTGCCATTTATTTGATCAAACAATAACGCAACATCAAACCTGACAATGACTCCAGCCGTAGTTTGGATTTATTGTTCTAACATGGCGTAGTTAATATTAGAGGGACATTAAAGCCTATTTTTAGTACAGAGCAAGCATATTGCCTCAGCTTTTGTTGGTTATTAAAGATATTAAAGTGCAATAAAAACAGATATGGCGCTGCGCATTAAATATCCTTTTTGAAACCTTTTAAAGGAAATATCTTCTCAACACAGTGGGAGATTTTAATAATAATAAAAAGACTTGTTGTTCAATATCAGCCCTATATATTATATATCACTTAATTAAGAGAATTTTCACTGAGTCGATAACAGTACGTTATTCAGTTTCAAAATATTCAGTTATTCGCTCTTGTCTGGACATTAGTTATTTTGAAATTTAACACTGTTTGGAAGTTAACTATGATAATTTAAAAAAAAAATATACCACTTTATTAATTACTTTATTACTGCTAATTAAATTCACATACCCACCAAATAGCATGGCTGTTGAAAAATATTTTTCTTAGTAGTAGCTATATTTTGTGTTTTCATGAATAAATATTAGCTATTAAAGCTTCAAAAAAATTATTTTACCTATTATGTTAAACATACGGAATAAGATATATTAATCAGGCAATTATTTTTTTTAAAAAAGTTTTTAGAAGTAAATTAATTTTTAGGAAATCCTTCTTACTTCAATTTTTAAACTTTTCAAATTTTTTTCCAAAACCTATAAAAGCTAGCAGCTTTGAGATCAGCTTTAATTTTCAGGTAATTTTTCCCACTTTGATAACTACATTCGTGCAAAATTTTTCCTAACGACTCTACAAGTTACCATTTTAGAGATCAGCTTATAAAAAACTTCTTGAAAAAGCCAAAGATCCCAGGAATGTTATATAACCGTCGTTGAACAACCGACCCAATTTTGAGTTTACAACTACCACTGTACAACTCCATAGCCTAGAAATTTGGAATTCAATCCAGAAGACAAGGAAACTCCTGGATCAAGTATTGGGAGAAATTTGCCTTAATCTAGGATTTTTTGATGGATCGAACCCGAGTTCGAGTTACATAGAGAGGAAAACCACTCACGGTTAGTCTAACGGCAAGGGGATTCTAACCCATGATCCATATACTACTGAGGATATTTTACGTCAGCACTGTGGTCAGTCTGAGCAGGGTGGAAAAATCATATGGATCAGTCATGGCTGAGATTCGAACCTGATCACCTCACTGACAAGGGAAACTAGGGAAGTGTGACTCGCCAATTTTGAAATAAACTGGTGGGACGCATGCCTTATGAGGAATAATTTTAGGGGGCAACATTCGTTTCGGCCGATAGAAGGTCCTGTGAGAGATTAAAAATAATTCAATATATAGAAAAATCGGTATTTTATTACTTCAATTCAGACTATTAGTTATTGTAATTATCTCATACTCCAATTAATTTTGTGGTACTGTGGGGTTTTTTTTCAAAAAATTTTCCAATATAAAAACAAGTGAACAGTTTATTTATATTTATTACTGTTCACTTGTTTTTATATTGGAAAATGTTTAAAAAAAAAATTTAAAAAATTTGATGCCAATTTTTTTTTGAATTAACCTAACAGGTTTTTCTGAAAAACTACAGATATATAAAATTTTCGAAATCAATTTCGACAATAAATATGCATTATATAGTACGTGAAAGTACCACAAAATTAATTGGAGTATGAGGTAATTACAATAACTAATAGTCTGAATTAAAGTAATAAAATACCGATTTTTCTATATATTGAATTATTTTTTATCTCTCACAGGACCTTCTATGGGTCGAAACGAATGTTGCCCCCTAAAATTATTCCTTATAAGGCATACATCCCACTAGTTTATTTCAAAATTGGCGAGTCACACTTCCCTAGTTTCCCTTGTGAGAGGCGAGCGCTCTATCTCATGAGTCACCACGGCTCAATATTAAGTTAATAAAAAAGAACTGAGTGGCCAAGATATTCAAGATAACAGAACACATTGATCAAACTCCGGTCACTAAATCAAGAGGTCAAAACTTATGTATTAGTATTTTTTTAAGAATAAGAAGTAAAAAAGCCGAAAATAAATAATTCTCAATTAAATTTTACCGAAATGATATCAGAACACTAAACGTTTCAATAAAAAAGCTGCTATCGGCGAAAGAGAAACACAATCACGTTTCATTCAGCGCTAGAAATTGGGCGCCAATGAAAAATAATCTAAACCTCGAACCTTACCAATCACCAAACCCTCAACTAAGCAAAACAGTAGCAAGCAAACATCTTATCGACAATCAATCTTTAAGTGCTCAAAATATCCGATTTCTGAATTAAAAAAATCATTGTAAATATCCGTAAATCTTAAAAAAAGTAACCTAAATGGAAAACTGGATATCAGAACGATAAGACAAGAGTTATCGGGTCTTCTCCGAAAAAGAACATCGGAACAAACAGACAGATATAAGAAAGCAAGATCTTTTCATTGGAGATGACCAGCGGGGGAAAAAAGTTACACATCTTAGGTGCTGAGAGGTTTTTTCAATGTCAGTCCAATTTCCGGCTTGGGCAGATAACTGTCCTCAGTTGACAAGATAGGTTTAAGATTAATTCTCGGAACTGAAAGTTTGTTATTATTTATTCATTAGATGTGTTTATACTTAAGAAACACTTCGTGTAAGGGAACAAAGATGAAAACAAAATATAAACTAAAACGTGCAGACTTTGAAGCAATATGATTTGATTGCACAGACGTAACGACACGAACGTGACAACAGATTCATCCAAATCCGACATGAATTATCAGGGAATATACTTACAGCTAAGAATAGACTCGAAAGACATATAACTGTTGAAATACTACACAAGAAAAAAACATATAACAGACAAGAGATGAATTTAGAAAGACTTTAGCTGACAAGAGCCTGATCTAGAAAGACATTTGGGTGTCAAGAGTCTCATCTAAAAAGACATTTAGCTGAACCGAACATTCAGGCAATAAGGCATTTAAAAAACAATAAAATTATCCTGAAGGACATATAGCAAACAAGAAATTTATGCAGAAAGAAAAAGAAGATGAACGACATAGTAACTGAAACCAGCACGTAGGTGATAAGATTTTCAGCGCACCATAACTGAAAGAACATTTAGCCAAAAAGAAATTAAATTAGAAAAACATTTAGGGTACAACAAAAGACATTTAGTAAACCCAAATATTTATGCATTAAGACATTTAAAAAAAAATAACTTATCCGCAAAGATATTAAAATATGATATTTATGAAGATGAACATTTAGCTCACACGAATACGCAGACGGTAAGACATTTAGTTTACAATGAACTTATATTTAAGGATATTTAGCTAACAAGATCAAAATTTAGAACATTTAGCATATGCAAGCACTCAGGCAATAAGACATTTAGTAAATAATTAACTTATCTAGAATGATATTAACTGACATGAGCATTTAGGTTATAAGACATTTAGTAAACATTAAACTTATCCAGAAGTATATTAGCTAACAAGAGCACTCAAGCCATAAGAAATTTAATAAACAATGAACTTATCCACCTGGATAGCCTAGTTGATAGGACGTTGGGCCCATGCCCAAGAGATCGTGAGTTTGAACCCCGCTGGAAGAAGACCCCCTGTTTAGTAAATGGTGACCGGTACACAAAGCCCTCCATGTTCCCATAACAAATCATACATCTGGTGGTCCTAAACTGGAGATCAATCGTTCTCTGGATTAGATCAAAATTACAATCTGTGAATGAATGGATGTATGAATGGGCCCGCCCTATAAACAGGCAGTGACATGTGAAGTCGTATTCCTGGTCATAGATGGCGCCACCGAAAAACAAGAAGCTTCCCCTCAGCCTTAAGTTCTCTTGGTGATTGCTGGCATTGGCAAGTGGTATTAGAATAAGTACATAAACTTATCCAAAAGGATTTTAGCTGACAGGAACACTCAGCCAATAAGACATTCAAACAATAAACTTACCCCAGAGTGATATTCAGATAACACTAGTAGTCGTGCAATAAGACATTTAATGAACAATAAACTTATTCAGAAGAGCATTTAGCTAACTATTAATTTGACATTAAGCAAAGACATTACAAGACATTAAGCTGATACAAGTCCTTTTGGGAAATCAATCATATTTGTCTTGAAAAGCATTTAGCGAATGGAACGGGATAAAAACAACATCTAGAAAACATTTAGAAGGTGAAAAAGAAAGAAGAATTAAAACACATTGACACGAACGCTCACATAATAGCACACTTAGCTAACAGCAAACTATATTTATTAGAAGAAAAAAAATTGATTCAGAAGGCAAGAGTCTCAACTAGAAAGAAATCTTGAAAAAGGGCACCGATTTTTGAGCACTTGACTGTTATTTCCAATTTGCATATTTTTAAAGCTAATGATTTATTTAAATCAATTAATAGAAAGACATTTTGCAGACACTAGCAATCAGGCGATGGAACAATTAATTAACAAAATAATAAATCCTGTAACGTTGTTAGAATCACGTCACTTCAGTCTAAAATTATAAACACTCCCTCAAGTTTTTTAAAATTAATGTTCGTCTATGTCCGTATTTTGCCGCAAAATATAATTATTTAGGCGACATTATAGATGCACTCAGGCTTTAACAATTTAAAGGCCTTTGTCTTTACTAATGATAAAAAGAAAAGTAATCTGGGCAATAATAAAAATATTCAATTGTGAAGCTTTTTTTTTAACCCAGTAACAAAATTTAACTAAGCAAGAATAAAATAAAATAGCATATATTAAAGGCAGTGTTTGATGGGCAACAAATTTTGGGAAAAGAATATATGGAATTCAAAGAATATGTGGTTATTATGTAGAAATTCTTCTTGACGAAAGTAAAAATTCAAAAGAAAATTGTTACGAACGAAATCTTTCCCTTCTAACAAAATATATAATATAACGAAATCTTTTCCTACTGAAAAAGAAGAATTTAGTTAATTATAGTTCACATAAGCCAGGATTCAAATATTTCCAGAAAAGAACATTTCACATAGCAACCATATATTTACCATAGAAATGAGTTAAATGAATTAAAAATATTTTTAAGAGTGGTAATATTTAACTGATTTCTAAACGTTTTCATCAGGTCACGATTGTCATTACATTAAAATTAAAGTATACTTAATATTAATTATTTTTGTTTTGTATTTAATTTGACATATAATAATAGAAAAATAGTGAGTAATAGAAAATTCAATTATTGAATAAAAGAAAAAAATTAATGTTACATCAAAATAATCTCATCCCTTTTCTTATTTCTTTTCTCACAATTTAATTCACCATTATCACAACAAGAAATAAATAGTTAAAATAATTAAAAAAAATGCTTTATACTTAAATGTACGATTAAATTTTAAGAAATTGAACTAATCTATTTAGAATTCAAGGGTTCTGAAAACAAATCCCGTTCGTAATGAGTTCATTTCCTAGGATGAAAGTGATCTCTGGTACTAAAGTAATGACGTAAACAATTTCAAGTGAAACTACGCATTCAACTGAAATCGAAGAAGCCCTTGTTTAAAAAACAACGCACACAAATGGAGGTGGTTTCAAATGGCGCAATTTTTATGAAGCACGCAGTAAAAAGGGGGAAATAGACATTGTTCCCTTTTTCGCTAGACACTGGAAATTCCGGGTTGAGTCATTAAGGGATGATTCATTCACAAATCCCCGATTTAAAAATATTTTCACATAATAATGCGTTTGCATGCAAGAAATAGTTATAATTTAATTGGAATATATCAGTGGCTTTTATATCTAACAGAGTTACATCAAAATTTATTTTATGTCGATATAAGACAGAACAGAGAAGTAAAAAATAATTATCAATAAAATTAATGTTTGGAAGTCAATTGCAGATGGTCTCGGATTCAGAGGACGCTATACCTCCAGAGATATTTTTCATGGCAAATTTAGTTTTCCTCCATTTGTAATTTAAAATTTACAGTTTAGAAGAAAGGGAGTTCAGGTAAGCCCAGATTAAACTATGAAGTTTCAAATGCTGAAATTTTTTTTTAAAAACTATCAAACTGCAAAGAAATTAGAGCAGAATCAGGGGACGTAATTGTGCCATAGTTTGTTAACATTTTGGTAGTTTGAAAACATTTTTTCAGCACTTGAAACTTCATAGTTTAATCTGGGCTTAACTGAACTTTCTTTTCTCTTAACTTTAAATTACTAATGGAGGAAAAACTGAATCTGCCATGAAAAATATCTTTTGCGCTATTAGCTCATAAGAGGTGTTGAAAAAGGGGGAAATTTGATTCCTAGAAATTATGATAATTTTAACTCGGATGAAAATCCAGTCATCATATTGGATGTGCGGCTCTTAATGTCAAACCCTGTACTCGTACAATTTTGAACCAGATTCAGAAGACAACAGTATTTTGAATCTTACAACGGAAAAAAAAACTCGCCGTATTATGGTAATTTTTTTTCTGACCAGTATTTGTACTGTATAGAAATGAAAAGTTCTCGACGGAAATAGGGTTCTAACCCAAGGATTTTTAAACTGAGTGTCGTGGAGAGTAGCTGTATCAAGCATTTGTCCGACAGCGATTACGTTGTTAACCATTTTTCGTCTACAGCTGGGGATATTTTGTAGTAGTATACAAATCAAGTAGGATTGATAGAAAGGAAAGTCAGTGATGTATTAAAAGAGAAATTTGAAGTTTAGTTCTCAGAATTGGACGCCTAAATCACGCGCTTTAACCCAGTTAGTTGGATATGCTTTTTTTTCTCTTTTAGGTTTCTTTTTTTTTCAACTTTAGGGGTTTTATGCCAAAAAAACACACGGTAATAGTGAATGTAATTGAGAGCCATATAAACGAAATCCTGACAAATTTATGCAAAATGGGTTTTAAAACTTTCGACAAAAAAAAGCAAATATGACAGCAAAGCTCTCACTGCCGAATATGCCGTTTTATACGAAACCCTATACTGAATATTTTATAAATCTATAAAAAAAATTTGCATTTTCAATCAAAATTGCTCCTTTGTTTCGAACACGATTTTAATTAAAAACGATTCTTAGTTGAATTGTATATTAATTAAACAAAGTAATAAAATAATATTAGTCAAAAACATCTTTGATTTTAAAGACTACATAAGATGTGCACTATTTATAAAGTATAAAAATATCATGTATAAAAACTGTTAACAATACAAATTTTGTTACAATTATTTTAAACTTTAATACTCACCCAAAAAATAACCACTTAACTCTAACAAAAAGCTTAGTTGTTACTCGTTTAAACTAAATTAACCAACAACTCCAGACTAACAAGTTCAGCTATTCCAAAACAAAATATTCACGGCGCCACCAACTAAAGTTACGCCAGATGTTTAAATACAATAGATATGAACCAACAAGATTTATTACAGTTCCATCTGCATAGAGAAAATCGTAAAATGTTTACATAAAAAAATAAACGCAAAATAATCTGTAGCAGTGAAAATATGGCTTACGTAAACATATAATTAAAATTAGAACTTGGTCAGTAGTACGTTACAAAAACCGAGAGTTACCATTTTTCATGCAGACATATAGACAAAGGATACCAATGAAATACAAAGAATAATTTACCTGATGTCATAAATGCTAAGATTGAAAGAAGGAAGTTTTTTTTTCTATCCCTCATTAAATAACCCCAACATTCATTAAATGATGCCAATTAAAGAAATGAATCTTTTTCGAAGACGTGCAGTTAACTACGCACGTTTTCTTAAGGCGTTTTTAAATATTCAAGCACGCGGTTAGAAGTCGTGTGTTTATCTTGTAAACGTTTTTCTTTTTAAGCGTCTAGTTTATTTACGTCTGATATAAATATACATGAGATTTATCTTAAGTCATTTTTCCCCCTCTTCTGAAGCGATGCAACTTAACCATTAAAAAGAATTTAAAAGAAAAAAAGAGAAGTATGATGAGATATTGTTTTTCATACGTAAAGAGTTTATAATTTCGCTTTGCTGATTTCTATTATACGCATAAGATAGCTGGAAATAAAACTATAATTAATTATAATTTTAATATTTACAATTATTACATTTAAATTCAATTTATAATTATTTATCACGTTTTAATAATTACGTTAACTTTTTTTACCATTTATTTATTAATCCATCTCATTTTATCATATTATTTGCATGATAAAAGGTCAAAAATATTACATTTTTCAAGAGCACCAGTTCAATGGTTATTTTACATGCTTTCTAAAATTTTGCACTAATAAATCAATGACATAAAATTATGAACATGAGGCATTTTACCTCTGATATTCAGATTTCTTAAATATAAATACTAACTTATATGTACCAGGATTTCAACATATCTTAAATAATAATTTTAACATTAAATCTCGAAAATATGCTGAAAGAATACACCAGAGCATGCAAGTTAAATTGAATAAATAACATAATTTATATCTTTACTAATGCAGAACGACTTAATACTTTTTTCCTGTTACTTAGATGAAACTATACGGTGCCATAACTAACATGGTTTTATGACGTACCGTTTTTGTAAGAAAAAAAACGCCAAGCTTCTAGTGAATTCCTATATAACTCCTTTTTAATGCATATAGAACTGTAGAAAAAGCTTTAGTCGTCGAAATAGTCACCTAATTAGCGTTGGCCTCATTACCAATGAGAGCGCCTTTCTCTTGCCAGTGAGTTGTTATTGCGTGCATTAAAAAATGTAAAATCATGAAGCTAAAATGTCGATTTTTAAGAAACAAAAAAATAATTACGGATTCGTTATTTTCAGCCAAAATATACATGCAAAAATTTCATTTTCCTCTAAAGGGCACTGTGCAGTGTAATATCAGGAATACGCTGTTTACTTGAAAAAATTTATTTGATTTTAGTTTTATTTTATTTAAATGGTAAACTGCAAATTTTACAGATTTTGTTTACCAGCCAACAAAAACCCATCTCGTAATACAAAAATATATTGATACAGATATATTAAAAAATTATTTGATTTGATTTAAATGGTAAAATGCAAACTTTATGGATTTTGTTTACCTTTCATCAAAAACTAAATACCCCTCATAACACAAAACAATGTTGATACAGGTATATTAAAAAATTACTTGATTTGACTTAAATAGTAAAGTGCAAATTTTAAAGTGTCTGTTTACCTTCCATCAAAAACTAAATGCCCATCTCAAAACACAATATTATAGTGTCTGTTTACCTTCCATCAAAAACTAAATGCCCATCTAGTAACACAATTTTATAGGGTCTGTTTACCTTCCATCAAAAACTAAATGCCCATCTCGTAACACAATTTTATAGTGTCTGTTTACCTTCCATCAAAAACTAAATGCCCATCTCGTAACACAATTTCATAGTTTCTGTTTATCTTCCATCAAAAACTAAATGCCCATCTCGTAACACAATTTTATAGTGTCTGTTTACCTTCCATCAAAAACTAAATGCCCATCTAGTAACACAATTTTATAGGGTCTGTTTACCTTCCATCAAAAACTAAATGCCCATCTCGTAACACAATTTTATAGTGTCTGTTTACCTTCCATCAAAAACTAAGTGATCATCTCGTGACAAGAATATGTTGAAAAATTTAATTGATTTGATTTAAATGGTAAAATGCAAATTTTAAATTTTTTATTTACCCTTCCATCAAAAACTAAATAACCATCTCATCATAACACAAAAATATATGTATACAGATCGATGAAAAAAAATAAACATAAATATGCTACATAAAGCACCTACTATAAATAATCGAGACAGAACTAAACAAGTGAGAAAGAAAATCCAGACCTTTTATTTTCAGGAGGAGGAAAAAAACTGGTTATTCCAATTTATTTATACCATAATGCTTCTGAATGAGTCCAAAGTTCAGAGATTTTTCAACCGTTTTAACGGAATGAATAAAAGATGGGGAAACAAAGCAACGTCGTTCATTAAACCTCCAAGATTAAAAGGAAAAATAAGGAGAAGTCACGCATGTTTTGGAATTAATGTTTCACGCAATAGTTCAAGTTCAAAGTCACAATCAATAATTTATGAAAAATGTAATGTGCGGAAAATCAAGGTCTCATCATCGTTGTCCCATGAGGAAGATTCAGCTTAACGATTTAGACAGAACCTCAACATGTTGCAGTTATAACTAAATACAAATAAATTAAATATTAATGTCGTTCAGAGAGAGACCTTTAACGACTTGCATGCTTTTTTTTGTGTGGAGATTTTCGTCTCGATTGTAGTTTCTCACAATTTTAATGCAAGCTTTTATTTCTTTTAAAATTTGTTACCGGAACTGAAAAAAGAACTGAGAATCAAGTTTTATTTTTAATTTTATTTAAGAAAATGCAAAACAAGAGAGTGGATTGTTAAAGGCAGCTGGATTGGAAAATCGCGTCCCGGTTATCCAGCTAAAGGGGACATCCAATTGCACGACTAAGGACAGTAAAATCTTAAAACCTTTATTATTACTTTAATTGCGGAAATAAAGTTTCTTAATATTATTTGGTTGAGGCGAAATATTTTACGATAAATATGACGTAATCTTTAATTAGATTTTATAACGCAATTTTAGATCATTAAACTTCTTATTTCTAACACTAATTCATGCATACTTCTTATTTAAAAAAATATAGATCAATCTTAAATAGATTATTAATTAATAGTAAATAAATTATACCAATCTTAAATTTATTAATTAATAGTAAATAAATTATATCAATCTTAAATAAATTAAATCTATCTTTTAAGCGAGTCTGCACGAGAAAAGGGGTTAAAAAATCTGTGCTCGATTTAGAAGAGAATTCAAAGAAGTCATGTCAAAGACACTTAAGAAAAGAGAATTATTGGGCAATGTAAATGCATGTACGTAACTTGGAAGCTTTTGTAAGTTCCAACGAAATGGCAGAAATTCCAAATCCATCATCCCTGCAGCGAAAGATTCTAGAACTCAGAATAGAACAAAAGCCCGCACCTGATGCAAAGCAGTGGCAGTAAACAAAGTATCTTACCCGTCGAGTAGAAAAGAAAAATGTTCATAAATCAAAGAAGGTATAACATATTTTTGTTCGCGCACCCAACAGTTGAAAAATATAACTCCATCACAAACTTGAATGAGATACATAGCCATCATTATTTTTTTTCTTTTCTAAAACATAAAAAAATTGTTCTGAACATGCAAAGAAGCTTAGTAGCGAGCAAAATCTACTCGAATACATTTTTTTACGATAGTTCATAACTTTTGAAACAATATCCCTCTTATTACAATGCACTTTAATTCAAATATTTTTATTTAAAAAGATAAGAACACTGTTATGAACTAAAACAATACAGCATGCGTAGGGGGGAAATCAAAAGAATTAATACTAATGAAGAAAAAAAAGTACCAAAGAGTGATGATTAGACTTTCCAATCTATTAATTAACGATATTTAATGTAAGAATTCCATTTTTTGTAACAAAAATCTTTTTGGGCTAAAATATAAATTTCATTGAAAAATTTTCATCAATCTCCGTCCAATTAAGATTCGTGTTACCAATTTCGGAGTTGTCAGCTTTCCAAACTAGCTATCAGATGACGAGCTATCATAAAACGGAAATATTGCACAGTTCGAGTTAACGAAATTCAAATCAGCGTATTTTTAAGGTGTATCTACTTAATTGTATATAGATTAGTAATATAATACAGGTTAATGTAATAATATAAGCGGATATAATATAGGAGTAATATAATACAGGTTAATGTAATAATATAAGCGGATATGTTTTACAGTTAAAGTTTACGAAATTCAAATCATTATATTTTTAAAGTGTATCCAGTACCCTACCAGTGGAACAAGTACTTAATTTCATATAGGTGAATAATATTAATAAAATTACGCTAGAATTTACAATTAAATAAAAAGTAACGTTTATTCAAAGGTAACAAACTGAGAAATATACAACACTTAAATTTTATACCTCCTAATAAAGTGATAAAATTATCTTGATTACTTGGAATCTTTATTTCAGCTTTTAACTAAATAAGAAATAGCTCTTATTGCTTGTTTTGCACCTTTTGTTCGAAAAACTAAAATATTTGTACACATTTCAGATTTGAGTTAATATTTTTTTTCTATTCAAGGAGAGGACAATTAAGTTATAGTTTTTGTGGAGTTGGACAAAAATTAGTTAAATTTTTTTACTCGCCAAATTGAAAGTTTTTTTAGATGCAGCACTGCTATGCAATAAAACTTGAAGAAACGACAAAATCATCAATTTTTACTTATCGTTTTTAAAATTAATTGTTTAAACAGTAGAAAGAAACACTGTAATTTAGCGGCAAACAACTAAGTTTCATAACTCGCATTGTTGTTTTAATAACCAAAATTCTTATTTCCCATTTAAAAACCGTAATCTTGATTACGAAATCATAATTACGATTAAATCGTAATAGTTGACTTGACACAGCTGCAATTTTACGCCAAATAAATTCCAAATTTGATATGTCACTATGGATAATACCAACTTTTGGTCAAGAAGACCTGCTGATAACTCCTGTATTTTATGAAAACAAATCTCACTTTTAAGTGAATTAAGTACAATGCGTAGGTTCTAGCATCAACAGGAAAATTTCACATGCAGACAAGATGAACAAAATTAAAACAAATTATTAGAACAACCTTGGTATAATCCGAAACAACAAGAAGCGACAAAAAGTTAAAAAAATAATAATAATTTGTCTGCAGAACCGGATAAAAACGCACAAAATTGTTAATGTAAGACGCAATTCATCTTTTCATTGGAAAATCATGCAAAACATCACCAACAAATTTACTTCAATATTTCAGTAATGAAGCTTTTTTGCTCAATTTCATTCAATATTAGAGCGTAATAAGCATGAAAATTCCCCTACTAATATTTTCCTTTAAATAAATGAAAAAATAAGTTGTTAAAAGTAATAATAGAATAAATATTAAGATAATGATAAAAATGTAACCTTACATTTATAGGGCAAAATTAGGAAATTTTGTTGCTGGCCAGTTGTAGCAATTTTCACAGTGGCCACTTTTTAAAAAATTAAAAATTTTAAGCTACTATAATAACTGTACATATTAATAATCTTAAGTATTTCTTTTGAAACATCTCTCAAAACATGGCAAACATTACAAGGTACAATGAAATATTTTAAGAAATGAGCGTATTAAAATATTCAGATTAGGCAGTATAAGCAGATTATAAAATATTCAAAAAATTTCTATATTTATTTTTAAAAAAAAATTTAAAAAAATATGGCCCCGGTTGCATTTATTGATGATAAAAGTAGCGTTCGAAAGACGACTAGCCGACCACATTTTAATCGCCATTTGTCATATTTAGTCAAAAGCCGACTACATTTTAATCGCCATTTGTCATATTTAGTCAAACTGTGGCCGGTGAGCCGTGATGGCTCAGGGGATAGAACGTTCGTCAACCAATGAGGTGAACGGGGTTCGAATCTCAGCGATGGTTGGTCGACGCGAATTCCGCATTCGGCTTGCACCGACCACGGTGCGAACATAAAAATATCCTCATTGGTATACGGAGGATGGATTATAGTCCCCTTGCCGACAATTTAAACGTGAGAGAATTTCGCGGTTTTCCACTCCATGTAACGCAAATTCGGGTTAGTTCCATCAAGAAGTCTTTCAATTTCGGGAAAATTTCTCCCAATACTTGATTCAGGAGTTCCTTTGTCTTCTAGATTGGGTTACAAGGCTACGGAGCTAGTGGGCTACAAGGTAACAAAATTACAAGGCTACAGATTTGAACATTAGTAGTCGCAAACCTAAAAATTGGGTCGACTGTTCAACGATGGTTATAAAAAAAAAACTGTGGCCGGTGGCGACCTTCAATTTTGCCCTACACTTACATAATGTAGGGCTGAGAGTATTTCGTGTCGTGTTTTAAACAAATTAATTTAAAACAACCTTGACCTTTTATTAATGTAAATTACAACATTAATTAAATAAAAAATTTTTGTAGTAGAATACAATTACCTTTTATTTTTTTTAATTATCAGCTTCATTCACGAACCACTTACGTACAACTTACAACGTAACTAATGAGTAGCAGGCGTTCGTGTTTATAAGGATTTTTCCCCCCAAACCATACAGATGAGGGAAAAAAGAAATTTAATTACTTTTCTTAATTCGTCGTTAAGTTTTTCAGTAAAAACTAAAGTTTGTTGTACTAAAACTTTTCAGTTATTTTTGCGAAATTCTGCTGTAGTCTTCCTGCTCTACTGAATGTTCCCGCTTATCTCAGATTATTCTAGAGAAAGTATATGCAACGGCTCCTTTAAGATTGAGGTTACTCGAGACCCAGCAATAGTTTTTCATATGGCTGAGCCGCTTTAACGATTCTGTGATTTAAAAAAAAAGTTAAGTCATCCCCGGACAGCTCGTTGTGGGTTGGGGAGGATGGAAGTTAAGTCTCCGCTATTTCGAAGGCATGATTGTGGCAATGTGGTCACCATTGCGCACGGGCCGCCGTCTTTACTTACCGGACAAGTTGGTCTACCCATAGATTGCCAATGCTTAGAAAATCTTCTATTAAAAGTGACACTTTTAAATTTTCAAATGTCAATTATCATTATTTTCGTTCTCACGGATTGACCTCTTAAAGAGGTTTTTTTTATTAAAAATATCCCTCACATAAACTGCTGCACATTGCTGGGACATAAATTCAAGTTAGAAAAGGCCAAAATTATATCCACCTCAGCCTACCTTGATACTCTGGAATATTGTTTTATTTATATGAATGGTTCCCTTGTTAATGACATTTGTTTCTTATCACCTCTCCATAGCTCGTGAAAATGCATTCTACACTTATTTGCCCTTCTCGGCCACTGTGGTTTTTCTTGCTCTTTCTTCAACTTTTTTCGCTCTCGGCTACAGTGGTTTTTCTAGTTATATTTCTCCCCCTTATTTTTCGACTCTTCGATGGAAACTTTACGTTTTATACTTTAAATCACTTCTGTTACTCCTCATTCACGTCTGGTAAGTCTTGAAAATGAGTGCCTGTTTTTGAGCGCTTGAAACATCTCGACTGATATTGCCACTTTGTGTATTTTTGAAGCGAATAAAGTTTTTAATCAAGTAATATTATCCAGATATATCTTTAGGTTAAGCAAAATCACAACCCTGTTCAACAGTCCTAAAAACAGCTAGTAGAATAGCGGTTGTGGAACAAATAAAATAAAAAAGCAGAAAGCAGTAAAAAGTGAATACAAAAGCTACATAACAAGATCATTTATGACATAACAAGCAACGGATATGCATAACATGTACCCAGTAAAAAAAAACACAAAGAAAAGGATAGACAAAATAGATAACAGGCAGTTACATAATAAGTGAAGGTTAGGAGAAGGTTAGAAGGTCAATACAAGAATGAATTAAGTTTCATCTTTCAGTTCCTGAAAAACACCTTTCAGGAAAGACAGAAATAACTGCAAATAAGATTTGATTTAATAATCAGATTTTTGGCAACTATGAGTTCAATTATAAATTAAATTAATAATTTAAGGGTCAATAAATTTTTCAAAGTATGGGGATTCATAACCTCAAAGTATGAAAGAAAATTAAATTTTGTACTCATTTCAATAATTAATTCATATAAACAATCGTTTATCTATATTTAATTTCAGCATAGAAAACAGATAACCGATCCTATATAACCGATTCATATTGTGAATTAATGTTATTTTTCTTAAGAGTTCTTAGTTTTGAATCACAAGTTATTTTATTTTATAAGCGTCTTTCAACAGCCGACCCGGTTTTAAGTTTACGACTATCTATGTTCAACTCCGTTGCCTTGTAATTTTAAATCCAACCAAAAAGTAAGAAGAATTCCTCAAGCCTTCTGACAAAGTTGTTCTTGTAGAGGATTTTTTGACAGAAGTAATCCCCATTTATATTACACAGAGAGGAAAACTACTAAAACCTCCCACGGTTAGCCCACCAGCAATGGGATTCTAACTCCTGATCCGGTGCAAGCCGGTAGCAAAATTCGAATCGATCAGTCAATCCTGGGATTCGAACCTGGGACAGTAGATTGGGAGGCGATCATTCTATTTCCTGAGCCACCGTTGGGCACAATTCAATACACTAGATTAGTCTTGTAATTTTGTACCACAGAGTAAAATAGAAAAATAAATGCAAGAGGGTATTATTGCTTAAACCTACATACTTTATAAATGATATAAATTATATATATATATATATATATATATATATATATATATATATATATATATATATATATATATATATATATATATATATATATATATATATATATATATATATATATATATATATATATATATATATATATATATATATATATAACTTATCACACAATCGAACTAAATAAAAAATAATTTAATCAGAAGAAAAAATTTCCAATCTCACTAGCTTGAAGAGTGCCTACAGTTCTAAATAATAATAAATTAGGAATTAGGTCCTAAATAATCCTCAATAAGTATGCAAGATGATTATACATTCACGTCTTTCAAGTCGTGAAAATGGGCGCATATAAACATGCTGAGTGTTAATTCCAATGTGAATATTTTTGAAGCGAGTGAAGCTTTTTAATCAATGAATATCATACCGCTTTAGTTTCTTGGGATGATTTGCTTGACATGCAAGTTCTGGTTACGTTTTAGAGGCTTAATTCAATGTATATTAATTGATAAAGCAGCAAAATATATTTTGTAACAAAAAAAAACTCACAATAATAAAAAAACACTGATAAAATTAGTGCCAAAAGTTATTCATTATAAAATCCATTTGTATTCTTGGCGAGAAAGAGAGAACTTTTATCACTTCAAATGGTTGGCATTTCACCACAAAAGAAAAAAAAAACAACTTTCTGGATAGCTTTAAATTCATTATTTATTTCATTTTATGTGTTGCTATTGGAAACAGTAATGACCACCTTGGAATTGGGCCATCCATAAAGCGTCCAATATTTACAACATTCAGAAGTGCACGAAAAAAAAGGCATTAAATAAACCTGCATGTCTTTACGGTGATGACTATGGCTATTTGCCATATGCCTCAAGAAAATAAAGCAATTTAACTACTAGATTTATTAGCAATGCAAAAGAACAAATGAGGGAGTGCGTTTAGTTATATGTAAAAGTGAGGTTATCAGTTCTATCAATCCACTAACATCTGCTCAAAAAACAATGAAAAGTCAGTATAAACGAATGATCTAATTTCTAATTTTAAATATTTACACTATCGAAACCATTACTCATCTGTCATCATACAATAAATAATTTACGAAATTAAAGAAAATATACCAAATTTCCTCTCAGTTACGAAGATCCGATGATTGAGTTTTTTGTTACAAGGTAAACATATTAACTTTTTTCAAGTTCATAGTATTTTATTTTAGGGCTATTTACACTCTGTAACAAAAAAATCGACCCACCAAGAAGAGACGACCCATCCGACTGCTTTGAAATTTTGTATGCATGAATGTTTTGAACAGATACGGCTGGAATGATGCCGACTGGGGACGCATAGACTTTAGCGACGAATCCCGCTTCCAACTGTGTCCTGACGATCATCGAAGACGTGTTTGGAGACGCACAGGGCAGAGGGGGGATCCTGCCTTCACTATTGCACGCCACACCGGCCCTCAACAAGGCATTATGGTCTGGGGTGCCATTTTCTTTGACAGCCGGACCCCTTTGGTCGTCATTAGAGGTACACTTACTGCACAGCGGTACGTCGACGACATCCTAAGACCTGTTTTGTTACCGTTCCTTTTGCAGCGCCCTGGGCTGGTTTTTCAGCAGGACAATGCCAGACCACATACGGCACGTGTTTCTATGAACTGTCTGCAAGCTTGTCAAACTCTTCCTCGGCCTGCCAGGTCACCAGATCTCTCTCCCATCGAGCATGTCTGGGATATGATGGGAAGGCGATTGCATCTGGCACGGAATGTTGATGACCTCGTTCTACAATTGGATCAAATTTGGCAAGAAATACTGCAAGAGACCATCCGGGAGCTTTATCGGTCTATGCCACGCCGTGTGGCAGCTTGTATTCAGGCTAGAGGTGGGTCAACACATTATTGTTACTGTAACTCTGCAATAAATTATTCAATTGTTCTGAAATTTTAATCATTTACTATTCTGTACATTGTCTTCCTATCCACCAATTTTCGTTTCAATCGGACAACTCCTTCTTGGTGCGTCGATTTTTTTGTTAGAGAGTGTATAATCAATAATTCTTTATTGCTGTACAAATTTATTTTTTATTAGAAGTTCTTGCACGATTTGCTGTATCAATGATTCATAGACAGCGCCTTTGATATTACTTTAGATAATAAATAAAAGACACGTGATGTAAAATGTCTGTATATTTTGATGGCTATATGATTTAATGTAAAACAACTGTCATCCTCATGTCGAAATTTGAACCGGATAAAAAATTTATTTTTGAGTAAATTCTGCATTCGGAGGAATTTTACAGTAAAAACTGAAGCTCATTTTGTTTAGAATGTATAAATAATAAACAATTATGATTAAATAACAATTATAGTTCTTCTTGTTTTTTAAATACATTTTGGCGTAAGTTAAAATGTCCTCCACGGCTCAAAATTAACACTGGCCCGTGGCCACTAAAATGTAACCAGGGCAAAAATAAGATAATGCCGGGTTTGAATCCTAGGGACAGATGGTCGATTCGAATTCCGCACAGTATTACGTTAGTACTGTGGCTTGTACCGACCACAATACTAACGTAAAATATCCTCAGTGATAGACGGATCATGGGTTAGTCTCATTGCCGTCATGTTAACCGTGCGAGGTATTCATGGTTTTCCTCTATATATAGCGCAAATGGGGGTTAGTTCCATCAAAAAGTCCTTCACGAAGGCAAATTTCTCGCAATACTAGATCCAGGAGTTCCCTTGTCTTCTGGATAGGGTTCTAAATTACAAGGTACGGAGTTAAACATTAGTTGTCGTAAACCCAAAATTGGGTCAACTTTTCAAAGACAGTAATAAAATAAAATACTCAGTGATTCTTCTTACTAATTTGCAGCAAAATAGTATACTTCATAAAAATTTTAAACGTGACACAATCCCAGAATTTTTTAAACTAATTTCACTTTAATATAATTACCTGATTACATTTAAATACGCAATATTTAACCAAATTATTAAAAAATAAAATATTTATTTATATAAAAATTCATTAGCATCTTTTAAATATTTTAATTATTATATTTAATTATTATTAACTCTCTCTATCTGTCTCATATATATTATATATATATATTATATATATATATATATATATATATATATATATATATATATATATATATATATATATATATATATATATATATATATATATATATATATATATATATATATACATACATAAGAACTCATAAAATAAGTTCAAAATATAGAGAATGTGGAGAAAATATGGAAAATAATAAAGATTAATGAAAAAAGAAGAAAAATTATTAAAATATTTACTTTAAAAATATATTAAAAGGACGGAAAACAAAATAATGAAAAGATCTTCATCACACACGATTATACACGCACCAGTGACTTAATTTTTACCACTGTCATCAAACTTTATTGCAAAATTTAACAATCCAAGAATTCTCGCGAATTGGCAATAAAATAAGTGAAGTATAATTTAGTGTAAAAACAAATTCCATTAACGAATGCGTTTTGCCACGTAATGTACCATACATCTTCAAGAATATTTTATTATTTGGCTTATTAAAATAATAAGTGGTTTAACAAGCAGATTATAAATGGCGCATCATAATAAAGAATGATTATAATTTAAAAAGATGCACCTTCATAAAAAAATTGCACTAGATTAAAAGTTCACAAAATTCATGAATCTAAATTAAATTTATTTCATAACAATAAAAAGAACGACTGTACTTTATAAGGAACATAAAAATCACGAAATGTCATCGTTTTGCGTTCATTTGTTTTCAAAAGTGGAACTTGTTTTCTCTGCAAACCTTATTATATGAAGGAAAAACAGTTTTACAGTTCTTAGAATCGATTTATTTTTCTCTTTCCTAGTTTCGTTTTTTTTCCTTCCTTTTATAGCTTCATTTATTACATGTTATATTGAAACGTATGTTATATTGATAAATTTTTAAAACAATTGATTTGATCATGAGTAATAGTCCTACAAGATATTAGACGCGCCAAAAAACGGATAACTTTTTTTTTTTGTTGTTGTTGTAAAGAATTGATTAGATCTTGGGTAGTTGCAATACTATATGCACACATGAATTTTCCTATTTGAAATTATACTTAAAGTATATTTTTTAAAAAGAATTATCAATCTTCTTTAAATATATTTCTTAACAATAACAACTTTTCAAATCATTAATTGAAAAAAAAAATGTTTCACGATTAATTGTTGAAAAAAAATCTTTATCAACCTGCAGTTAAACTGAGATAGAAAGCAACACAATTATCATATTCCTAAAGTTTAAAAAAAAATTTAAAAAATCGAGTAAATGCGTGATTTTTTTCTTCACATATGCCTGTTTTTTTAATAATAAAGATACGTTTCTACTCTATATTCAATAAATTTTAATAAAGTTTTTAATATGCATTACTGAAAAACAATTTTTAATACCGTGTTGTAATGTTTTATTTTAATCATATTTAAATTATGGTTATATTTGTAAAATTTAACTAATTAAAAACAAAATTTTTAAGGAATTTTTAAAATAGGTAAAAAAAATCGGATTAAAGCAACAATTTTTTCTTTTTTTTTTCATTTTAAAAATATTAAAATAAAACAAAACATAAAACCTGACGTGCATTAAATATGCGTTTTTGCTTATAGAACCAAATTTATTTTAGCGGAAAAAGGTCACAGCAGATAGGGGGAAAAATAAGATTTAATAGTATATAAGAACTCCGATCCGATATTTTACTTCAACTAGAATTAAGACTCAAACTCATTAAAAAAAGAAGGAGAGCGTTATATAAAAGAGTGAAACACAAAGTTAAAAAAAAAGTCATAGTAAAAACTGTTTGTTTGATTCACAAAGTTTGTTTGATTCAAAAGCTAATTTTAAAAATTTGACAGACTATTCATTATATTGGATCCAAATAATACTGAAATTAAGGCAGATTACTTTTTTAGGGGAAAATATATTATTTATCTTTAACTTTTTATACTTGAAGTACTTCCAACTTTTAAAAAAAATGGATGATATAATTTAAAAGTTTACAAGACTTAACTCACCATATCATGGATTAATCATGGAGGACGTAAAGTGGTAACTAAACATTAAGATATAAATAAAAATTTTAAAATTTACAGTAGTGCTTTATAAGTGACAGGGGTCACTTCTTGCGTAGAAAGGGTTAATGAAACCATTATGATGAATTTATTAATTTTTTTTCCGTTTAACCATTTGTTACCAACTGCCAAAAAAATATTCTTTAGAAAGCATGCAAAGTAAGAAAAACTATTTTGTAAAAAAAAAAATTATTTTGAAATGAACATAAAAAGTTTTACATGCTGTTAACTAAAAAAAGATGTTACAAATGAAGAAAAAATATTCATGTCTAAATATGTAAGTTGTTTAATAAGAATAGTTTTTAAAAAAAAACTTTGCCAGCAACAAAAATTATAACTTACAAATTATGTGGGAAAATTCATTCGCAAGAACAGAATTCAAAACAAAGTTACTCATAATAATTAAATTTGCAAAGAAACTAAACAATCTGAATAAATCTTTTTAACTCTTGTCGTTTTTGCGCACTTTCTATTATGTTTACAATATAACAATTTATAAATATTTTTACTTAAGTATTTTTTATCAAAAATGCTTGATTCAATTTGAAAATCAACTCATACATATTTTTGCGATTAACTAATACAAAATTACTTAACCTGTATTATTTTTATTTTGAGTAGCCTTATTTGAAATATATTATACCATAATAAAAATAACACCAATAAAATTCAGTTTAAATTAAAAAATCATCTGAAACATTTTTTTCCTTTTACATTTTTACTTAATTAGTTCACTTGCCAGCAACAAAAATTATAACTTACAAATTATGTGGGAAAATTCATTCGCAAGAACAGAATTCAAAACAAAGTTACTCATAATAATTAAATTTGCAAAGAAACTAAACAATCTGAATAAATCTTTTTAACTCTTGTCGTTTTTGCGCACTTTCTATTATGTTTACAATATAACAATTTATAAATATTTTTACTTAAGTATTTTTTATCAAAAATGCTTGATTCAATTTGAAAATCAACTCATACATATTTTTGCGATTAACTAATACAAAATTACTTAACCTGTATTATTTTTATTTTGAGTAGCCTTATTTGAAATATATTATACCATAATAAAAATAACACCAATAAAATTCAGTTTAAATTAAAAAATCATCTGAAACATTTTTTTCCTTTTACATTTTTACTTAATTAGTTCACTTCCTTTAGAAAAGTTCATAAAATTATTATATGTAATAGAAAAAAACATAGAAATAAATATTACTCCATTTCTCTTTATTCTGTAAATAAGTTGATACAATAAAGAAACAAAAATTATTAATACAAATCTTAACCTGTTGTTTTGGAAATGAAAAATTTACATATAGAGAAATAATACTCAATGTGATATCTTTATTTTATGTAAATTGATAAAATACAGAGAAATCTCCATAATAATTAAAACTTAATCATTATATCTTGTGATTTTGAAAAATGAAATGTTTATAATCAGGTAACTATTATTCAAAACAATAGCTTTATTTCGTGGACAAGTTGATAAAATAGAGAGAAAAAATATTTAAACATAGTTAAATTTTTAGTTAAATTTTTAAATTCTTCATTTCAGAAATAGAAAATTTACAAGTAAAAAGGTATCAAACATTACAAATTTGTTTGTTGAAAAGTGAAAACTTTACATTATTTGCTTAAATTTGATTCTAAACTTTATCAGGTAAAGCTTGTAAAATTGGAATTATAATATTAATGAGAAAGAATGTATAGATGAACTAACTTAATATAACATCTTTAAATAATACATTGACAAAAGAAAGGAACAAAATCTATAATTAAATTGTTAAATCTTACGCATTGTATAATGTTGCTTTGAAAAACAAAACATTATATATCGAACCATTCCCAATACAAAGTTTAACAAATTGAAAATTGATAAAGTTTTGAAATATTTTTGTTTAAACTTATGTGAAAAATTTATGAAATTTATTCCAAGATACACCCATAAAAATAAAATTACTTTCATAACTATTAATAACAGAAGGAATGAATAAATGAATACATCTAAATTTTGTATCTGAACTTTGAACAAAATTTGAATAATATAGAGAGAAAGAATATCTCTTAAATACTTTATTCCAGGACTTTGAAAAACCAACAGTTTACATACTAGAAAGGTACCAAAAAAAAATAGTAATATGGTGAAAAAGCAAACCTGCATGGTTTTTGATTAAATTCAACTTCATAATTTATAAATTTTATGCAATGAATTATCCATAAATTTGATTTTATGTATATTTCATTAAAGGAAAACCAACACAATAATCTGTAAAGCTCAAAGATAAAGATGTAGGGTGAACTACAATAATTTTTATACGCTCAAAATCTTCTTTGAATTGAACATTACACACTTCACATTTAGCTTAAAATGTGAGCTAATTTTTTTAATTTCAGGAAAAAAGCTAAGACATATTTTAAGACCTTAAATGCAAATTTTACTTATAATAAAACCCCAAGATAAAAAATTAGCACAAATAATTTTTTTAATAAAATAAACCAAATAGCTTTAAAAATTTGATTAACTTTTTCTTATAAATAAACAATATTATTCGTTTTAATTCAGAAAAACAAAGATCAAATTCATTTTGACAGTTTTATTTAGTGACCTTAGGTTGCATTAACAAAGAAATCACAATTTTATCTATTACATTGGTGAATTAATTATAAATTAAGAACATTGAATTACAAATTATGGCACGTTATGACTGAGACTCATTAGATGTGAAACAACTAAAATTTATAAGTATTTAATAAATTTTAAGATGATTCATAATAAGAATTTCTGGGGGGGTTATTTTTATTTGTGTTAATTCTGTGCTAACTTAATACTTTTTTCTTCATTAATTTCCTTAAGAGTTAATTTTGTCTAAAGTTTTCTTTGCAAGTCATTCAGAGTTTGTGCCTCATAAATTCAATCTTAATTATAGAAACTTTTTTTTAAATAGAATTTTAAATTTTGTAATAACTTTTTTTAATCTTCTTTAAATGATGATTAATACAACAGAATTTTCTTTCTCTCTTTGTTAATATTAATCAGAATTAAAATTCAATCAAAGTTCCTGTTAAGAAGACATCAACATACAATAAAACATGTGTAAGTTGACCACTTGTGGTGCATTGTTTTAGTGGTCAACTTAGACAAGTGGACAACTTATAGAGGGGGTGGGTCATTGTTTACTTTTTCGTTTCCTATATCATGGTGCTATATATTTTAAAAAATTTTTTACTTGACTTAAAAATTTTATTTAGCAACTAGCCAAATGAATATCTTAAGAAATGTGCTTAAACCCAAATGAACTTCAATTTGCTACATATAATTCTAATATTTAACTAACTTTATTAAAAAAATTATTTCGTTAGTTATGCATGTGAAGTGTTCAATAAAAATAATTTCTTAAAACATCAGAACACAAAAACATGTAATATGAAAACTTTAACAAAACAAAATTATTTGTACACTTTAAAATTTATTCTGTTATTACTACACTAACAAGCCTATTTGTTACAAAAATATTCCCTCATTGTTGTTTGGTGCTGTTGTTTAGACTTTACATCAACCCAATGTTTTGAATGAAAGAAATGGTCAAAAGCTGACCCCCTACAGTTTCCTCAGATGGTCAACTCTCAAAAGGGTTTAGATTAGCTTTTTACACTATTTCACCAAACAAGTGAAATTTTAACATACATTGCAAAATGACAGAAAATTTTCTGAATTTTTTTTTTCTAGTCAACTTATGAGGATCTTAGAATAGAATTTCATAATACTCCTAGACAAAATTGACTTATTTCAGTGGTCAACATACAAGATTGACAGATGGTCAAGTTACAAAGGTTTTGCTTTATATTATATAGGAAAAATTCCGTTCTTGATAATTGAGGTCAACTTATGCAGTTGTCCAACTTACAAGGGTGGTCAACTTGGCAGGTTTCACTGTATAAGTTTTTCAAATTTAATCACAACCATTATTAAAAAAAGAGGTACTTTTAAATTAGCTTTTATTACAGTTCTTTTAAAATAGTTTTTATTGCAGTACTTTTAAATAAGCTGCATTTTTTGTCGATAAAGTAGTCAGGAGCCTTGCTTAACTGGCATTTTTACTAATAATTAGACTTAGTTAGAAAAAGATTAATCATTACTAATTTTTAAACAGGTCAATACTAAGCTAAGGATATCTGTTAATAAAAATGAGGTAACCTTTTGTTTGGATTTAAAAAGCTGGCTCTGATATTATGGAAAAGATATTGAATTATTTTAGGAGATCGAGTAATCTTATTCTGATTGAATTTTTTTTCTCTTAAAGCAAAATATCAAAAATAAAATAACTTTTTCAAATGTCATAAAAAGGTGCTGTCTCAATTTTGACCAGGGTCCTAAGAAATGGGTACTAGATGAAATATTTACCAAAAAAATAATAATAAATAAATAAAAATAATGAATAATTAAAATACAATTCGTAACATAGAATATTAATTTCCACTTAAAAACCTCAGGAGAAAAAAAGCATTTTAACAACATTTTTTTTACAAGCTTCAGTGCCTCTATGGTTAGTTGGCTGTAAGCTCAGAAGATTTGATTACTCAGTTAAATGTTTAAATAAGTTAGTTTTCAAAAACAAAAAATACATTTTAAAAAATTCCATTTTTTCCCAAATTGAGAAACATACCCTTTAACATATTTCTATCAGTAAGGTTTACATTTGACAAAAATAATCAAACTGAGAACATTAGTAAAAAGAGAAATTTAAATTGCAACGCATAATAAAACTAAAAATTGTAAAAATATCTATCAAAAAAGATATAAGGAGTAAAAGTAATTTAATTAATTAGGAATTAGAAAGGTTTAGACTTCACAAAACAGTTCTAAAACATTATTATGAATCAGTAAAAAATATTTTCAAGAAAACATTAAATCAGTTAAAAATAATTCATAACATTTCTAAAGAACAGTTTTGCACAAGTGCAGGAATTTAAACAAGAAGGAGTGGCTTGTAAACAGAGGAAATTTTACAAATATTATTGATAATAAGCAATCTTAAACAAATAATCAAAAACAACTGATATCTCTTTATATATATTAAAAAAAAATTCTAAATAATTACATTTGTAAAATATATACATACATAACTTCTTTTCAGTTAAGAAAAAAATTTTTTTTTTAAATATAGCACTTACGTTTAGGAAAGCAGCTGTCTGTGAATCTCACAACACATAATTAAACACTACAAAAATTATTCTTGAGTCCAGCATAATCTCAAAGGTTTTTTACCTGAAAACAAAAATATGCACATGTAAATTACATACTCATCAGGAATACATAAATTGTTTTTAAGTTAAGCTCTCAAAATGTCAACCTTACAATTATTGATCTAGAGTTCAATTTGGGGAATAATTCGTTATTTTCCAATACAATATGCCAGTTTTTTTTTTCTTCAACATTTTATTGAGTTTAAAAAAATTGTTTGTCAAGGTAATTTTTGTAAACTTGACTTTTTAAGGATTAAAAAAATTATGCACTAATTTCTTATAAACTCACTACTCTATACTAGAAAGAATAAATAGCCTTTAACATGTTCTACTGTAACTGTACTATACTCTACTGTAACATGCTACGACTCCATACTAAGAGTACTGCAAAATTTCCATATAAACACCAGAATGACTTGGAGAAAAATTACAAATATTTAGATTTTCATTGCTAAAAAACTATTACATCAATGACATTTATTCTTAATCACAGAATTTGAATATCAACAATTCGAAAAAATTATTTAAATATTTCTATAAAATTTAGAGATGAAAATATTCTTTTTAAAATAATATCTTGCACCAATTCTTCAATGACTGTACTACTTTGGCAAACTTGCATATAAATTTTTTTACCAAGCACAGTTTCTCAACAGCAGTTTAGTGTCCTGAGTTAAAACTAATTTTATAAAAAAGTTTTATGTAACAAGGAGAAATAAGAGAGATATTAGAATAAAATTGTCTTGGGCAAAACCTGGCCGGATAACTGGACGCTTTACAGTTTATGGAAAAAAGTGCACATCAAGATTGAGGAGAAAATAGATGTACGGGTTTTAGATCCAGAGTTACGTGGTCACTATCCCCAATTTACAAACATATAAGCATATCTCTTGCACTCATACTTTGCATTTATATTAAATTTGAAAAAATTATGATTAAAAATATAAACGTTTTTGCAGTACACATAAATTTCTCTTTTGTGAATCCCGATTTATTGAGAGCCTGAATAGAAAAAATACATTTCACATAAATAAAAAGCCTACACTCTATTGTTATGAACATTACTCGGATATAGTTAAGGGGAAAGACAACTGTAGTATTGAGTTTTGTGCCTATGGCGACAATATTGACAGTGACTAAAAGAGATTAAAAATAAATAAAAAATCCCAGAATAAGGCATTCCTGTACGATAAGCTCGTAGCCACCACTGAGAAAGTGATTATATGTATTTTATGTACATATATATATATAATTGCATTCACAAGAAACAGACATCAGCTATTTGTTGAATTAGTGGTTGCAGTTAGTATAATCATGATCTCATACACAAATGTCTTGAAGAATGGTTTTCCATGAAACTTATTTTGAAAATTTTATATATCAGTGCATCAAAAAAAGATTATTTCAGAACTCTTTGGTGAAAGAGTGAAAAAAAGCCCAATACAATTAGAAATCGGGATATTTTTCAATAAAGATACGAAATAGAATATAGAAAGTGTCAAAAAAAATTTCATTCTATTTCATTATAATTTAAAGTGGCCTTTGTAGTTGCAATAGTTGCTCAATTCGTTAACTAATGATTAATAGTTATGCTTTAAATTTAATAGATTTTTCGAATTAAACATAACAAGTGAATTAACATAGTCACCTTAATACATCACTGATTTCTCAATAAAATATAAAAAATATTCAAATCATTTACTATTATATTATCTTTAGTTTCACAAATATTAAACACTTAAGTTTAATTTTAACAATGCTTTGAGACAAATTTAAAATGCCCATATTATTTTAAGGTGCCAAGGAATGGGAAACAATTTACTGCTTTCACCAGAGGTAGACAAATTCATGCCTATTAATTTGATGGATTGGACAAATAATAAAAGTACAGTTTAATATGTATTGCAATAATAATAAGAATTACATATTGAATTCAATATAAATATTTTTATTCTTAATAATATACATTTTTTGCGTTTTTTTATATATACGTTTTTTATTATTAAATCCAACTAAAAAAAAATATTTGGAAATAATCTTAAAAAGAAAAAACGATGAAGTAATACACTAATGACTATTTCCAAAATGATGGTAAGGTAAACATCCTTCAAAAAAGAAAGAAAAATCCTAAAATCTTATGAGGAAAAAAATTTTTTTTTGTTTTTAAAAATGGCGGAAAAATTTATCGAATTTCGTTCCAGTTTTTTGGTTTTCGGATTTCCGGATAACGGGTTCTGTACTGTAGTACAATACTGTTAAAAAATAGTACAAAAATGCAACAACAGACCAACCATTAACATAAAGAGAAAACATTTCTTCTTCTCCCAAACCCTGTCAGTGATTGGGGTGGGTAAAAACCCATTTAAAAATGATCCTCTGCAGCTGTGCTCCTAAATATTGCTACTTCTTTTATACTCGAGGGGCCGTACCAATCCTTGGGGGGACAGATTTACATTATATCTAGGGAAACTAGCCTTTTATCTCATTGTACATTCTTTGCTTTTAAGATGCTTTTTAAGACTATTATTTAACTTCCATGGAAAAAGAATTTATAAATAAATAATCACTGATATTTGCCGACTCATCCAATTTTAGAAATATATTTTAGTCTAAAAAATTTAATGGACTCAAAATTTTATGCTTAATATTGAGAACAATTTTATGCTTAATAATAAGCATTGTTTTTAGAAGGCTTAAAAAAATTAGGAAATTTAGAGGAAAAAATTCTTGAAGTTTTTAAACAATGTATTAAGAAATGTAAATATGGGAAGATTTCCTTTTAAAAGCCTATAAAAATGGTTGCTAAGATTTGGCAACACCAAAGCTACTTCAGAGAGGTATATGCATTTTAAACTTAATGTAAATACAAGTATGTGGTTGTGGCACTTCGGTGTTGCAGTTGTTGGGATCAAAACAGAATCCAAAAGGGCAATATCCTTGTAATTATTTATTAATGAGCTCAATTTAAAATATATTGATGATTTACAATAAAAAATTGAATTATATCAAATGTTACTACAGTAAACATAATATTTTTTGTACACACATTTGTTTCAAAATAATTATCTTTCTAAATAAATAAATTTCCAATGAATGTTTCGCTATGAATAAAATAAAACCTTTAAAAACATAGATAACAAACAATAATAATAATAATTTGGAAAAATGCAAGTTTTTCAGAAAATACTTGAATTTAGTAGAATAAAAAATTTTTAAAATTTATTAAATGGGTTAAATTTACGTACTATAATTATAGTAACTTAGTAATTTCAGTTATCATGATTTTGATGATCAAGTAACAAATGAAAGATAAACATTTTGAATCATATTTCAGGATTGACAATTTTTAATTTTAAATATTATCACATAATTTACACTACCAAAATATAAAAATTATATAAGTTTGTATATAATGATGAATTACACAATATTCATACCAAATTTTGAAATTTAAACAAAGAAACTTATTTATTTTTATTGCTCACCAAAATAACAAAGGTTTTCCCTCTTCTTCATAACATCCAGAAAAGCTGTTTTCTCTAACCACAATTTCAATTGAACTGAAAATTATAAAAAAGATATTTACTACATGTATTTTCTACAATATCTATGCAATAAATATAACTGCACATTTTTACATTAAAAAGAAAGTCAAATTACAATTATGAGCTAAGAAATAATAAATATTTCTTACTTATTTATTTCAGTTATGATGATTTTTAATAGTAAACATTAATGAAAAATTTATTCTTCATTAGCTGATAAAAAAATTATTTATTATTCAACCAAAGACTGTAATATATATTAAATAATTTCACTATATAAAATGTTATAATATAAAATTAATATAAATAATAAATGGCAGGAAGAACGGGTATATTCAACCAGTAAATATATAAAACATAAACTCGAAAATATAATAATTTAAGAACAACTTATATGTACAGTTGGAATGAAAGAGGGAAAATTTCTATGGGTAGTTATTGATAAAGAATAAATTGTTTTATAATTTACCTTTTTTCAATCAATGAATTAAAAAATTTTACTTAAAATAATCTTAATATACAGGTAACAAATAATAAACATGAACTTTAAAATATAATTTAAAAACAACTGATATGTACAGGTAGAATAAAAGAGGGGAAAATTTCCATGGGTAATTATTTATTGATAAAGAATAAATTATTTATAATTTACCTTTATTCAATCAATGCATTAAAATTTTTTACTTAAAATAATCTTAATCTTTAGTTAACAAATAATAATAAGAATAAATTACTATTTATTAAAAAGTAACAAATTAATTAAAATCGTAAATATTGTTTTCAGAATTTCATAAATAGACCAATTAAGCAAATTTCAAATAATGACAACCTTTGTTTACTATTCGAAATAAATTTTACCTTTAAATGCAACAACGCAGGCAAAGCATATCTGATTAATATTCTATAATATATGATCTTAAACATTACGACAATACAGCTGGTCCGTCATAACACAGCACTGCAACCATTGTTTATATTTTTATGTAAATACCGAAACCAATCGAATCAGACGATAAAACGTAATAACGAAACTACGTTCAAAATTCATTATAAAAAGATATTAATATACATTTCGCGTACACAACAGCACATAAAATGTACATTTGAAAAACAAACAAATTTTATTTAAAACAAAGGAATGATTACTCACTAATAAAATTGAAAACGATTTTCAAGTTCAATAATATTTACATAACTGTACTGCGGAACGCATTTGATAGAGGTTGTTAATAGGATTGAATCTGAGCAGATCTTCACTCTCGAGCGAAAGGGTTGCCATTTTACTTATAGATGTTGTTGCTATTTGGCATCTTTTCTTGGAGCATTAACATCTTTTATTAAATCCCGTTAGCAATTATTTTAAAATTTGACTCCTGAAATTTTTCATTGTTTTTCTTTGCTATTAAAAAGATATATATTGCTTGCTTATTCAAACTCTTTAAACGAATCATTAATGTCTATTAGTATTTGAATGAGTTTAAAAAATTTGAAATTGTAAATGAAAGTAGCCAAGAGAGCGATAAATGATTATATGGAAAGGTGATTTCAAATTTCCATTGCCACATTCTGCGATCACAGGAGTGCCGGAATTTTGGTGTTATAGTTGTAGTAAACAAGCAAAGGAAAAGTTAAATTGTTTTTAATAACAATATTTATATTCTCATATACTTCTAGAAATATAAACTAAATTTATATTTCATATCAGGACATGATAAGCAAAGTTACAGAAACAGATTGACGTCAGTGTGGAGATTTTGATTTCCTGTGTTTATCAACCTAAATTTTAGCCTTCATTATGTCTGTTAATTTAACAAAACATAAAAATGCTTTACTTGATGCTATGAAAGATGTTGTGGATGATAAATCTGAGACGGATTGGTAAGCTAAAGCTCTTTGTATTATGTAAACAAAACATTCCAGTTATGCGTTTTGTCTACTTCTTTTAAAGTTTTTTTTAATTAAAGCTATAATTTCCTCTATAAAAAACTATTCTTAACTTGATTTAGAATGTTTTTATTCATTATTTACAGGGCTTTGTTTGGTTATGAGAAGCAATCAAATGATTTGTATGTGGTTGGCAAAGGAGGTAAGATGACTCATTCATTTGATTAAGAAACAATTTTAATTTCATTTCTTATCCTTATCAAACATACGAATAATTATTTATAACTGTTTTAAATTCTGGTTATAAATAATATGCATAAATAGGAACATTAGTTTTGTAGATAACATGTTGTTTATGATAAGTACAAACATTTTAGTAAACCAACTGAAGCAGTTTATATTTAGATATTAAAATAACAAATATATGTTTACAGTGTTCTCTCTAAGCATTTTTAGAAGGGAGGCCCAACCCGCCTGACCATTGCTCCCAATAAATATGCCCTCCTTGCCCTTGTAATAACAATAAGCCACCATCCCTTAAGAACACAGCTTTTTTTTTTTAGTAAAAGGTTGTTTTTTTAACCATCTGTTCTAATTAAAAGTTCACTTCTGATTTATTTTGTTGCTGATTATAGTTTAAATTTAATTGTTCACTTCATTTTAGTAAGATTTTTATGCTTTCTAGTTAAATAGTTAAAATTCGCATGATATTTGGACCCCGAGATATTAACATCTTTTATTTGGACGAGGGTACATTAATGAATTTTTCAGTGATCTTAAATTTTACCATTAGGTTTTTAAATAAATACCTTTTTATTTAAAAAGGTACCTTTAAATGCTTATTTTCTGGGGAGATTTCCGTATCATGATCTGTGGCAGAATAATCGCCATGTCTTGTCAACTTCCGGGCGGTGGTCTATTAGAAACTTTAAAAAAAACGTTGCAGAAAGGGACCAACTCGAAAGGTGTACCTCATAATAGCCACCATGCATCTACATGTTTTTTTAAAAAATCTATTTGGCACCTTTACGATCGTAGTTGGCACGACAGATCAGGATACAGAAATACCCCCCTGTTTTCTCATATTTGTCTGTTTAAAGTTTTAAAAAAGGTTTTAAATCGATCGTTAATTAATCTTTTATTTTTAGTTTACTTTTTTATTGAAGAAAATTAATACAATAAGATTTTCCTTTAATTATTTGTTTAAAAAGCTCCAAATTTTTCTATGTACTTTGGGATTATCCTCTCGACACTTTTGGTCAAACCCAATATTGCCAAAGGTAGCTTCTGCCCGAATAACCCCTAATTTTATCATATTTACTGTGTAATCCTTGACTATGCGAGTTAGTTTTCTTTAGCGTGTTGAAATATACTGGTTTTTTTTCTACACCTCTGCAAAATGATTCCAATTTGAGATTTGCCTCACACCAAAGAGAGCGCTAGGCAATTGTTAGAATTTTTTGGCTACTGGAATGATTTATAATAATGGTTAGATTTAATAATAATTCAATGTGTATATAATAAAAATAGAGGTTTTTACTTTGTTTTGATTCTTTTTATTATGTATTTTTACACTTACATTTTTGTTATTAGTATTTTATTATTATTTGATAAATTTTATTTGTTTTGATTCTTTTTATTATGTATTTTTACACTTACATTTTTGTTATTAGTATTTTATTATTATTTGATAAATTTTATTTGTTTAGATTCTTTTTATTATGTATTTTTACACTTACATTTTTGTTATTAGTATTTTATTATTATTTGATAAATTTTATTTGTTTAGAATTTTTATTTTGGACATTGCTTTTCATAGTGCCAAAAGATTTGCACATTTTCGTGAACATTGATAGGTCGACTGGATAATCCCAAAGAACCTTTTTCTGTTATTTTGATCATGAGGGGAAATTACTTTGTGAAATATACACATGAAATAGTGCAAGAGCTTAATTTAAAAATTGAGGATCAAATTTAGTTGTTACATAATGTTAAGCATTTTAATAAATTTTTATAATTGTCAACTTATTTTATCAACTTTGAAAATTTAGGCATCTATTTTAATAATTCAGAACATGATTCATAAGAAAGAGAACATTTAATGTTATCGATTTATAATATTTCATATTCTAAGAACACTAAATGAACTGTTCAAAATATTTCCACTTTCTTTTAGAACGAAATTATATTTTCTACAATTTGGTAGCCAAATCTTGTGTTTATAAAAAGAAAAAAAATTTTATTTCAAGTTTGATATTTAGCTGTATTCTGCACATTTGATATTTTGTTAAATAACAAAACAGATCCTCAAAAGCAAAACTTGTTTGTTACATCTCTACATTTAGTGTGTAACCCACAATTATGCTCAAATTATCCTCATGTTCAATTGTCAGATTTCTTTAACATTAAAACTGCTAATGGTAAAGTCAAGACTAGTATTAAGTTACAAAGCGGCAAGCATACTTTTAAGTCATGTTAGCAAAATCTGTTTACATATTTACTGCCCCATTTTTGGGCCTTCTTCTGGAATTAATGTTTATTGAAAAAAAATTTAGATAATTTAATTTTTTCAATTTTGACGCAGCTATTATTTGTTTTATATTCTGTTCCCTAGATTCAATTAATTTGTAAATCCCCACTATGAGAAATGCTTAGAAACATATTGTAGTTATTCCACTACAGCAGTGTTTTCCAAACTTATGACTTTTGTGTACCTGTTTTAAATTTTTCTTAAAGCTGTGTACCACTTATAAAAAAAATGAATGTATTTTTTTAAAAAATATGTTTATGTATGCAAATGTATAGTAAAATATCTTTTTAGTACAAAGTTTTGTTAATAAGTTTATTTGCATCAGTGAGAAGGATGATATTGTTTTTGCTGTGATAAAAAAATTGCATAAAAGTTTAAATTTACAACTGGCTGTTGACACCACTAATTATTAACTGTTAACTCTGCAAAAAATAGCGAATAGAAAAATACGTAATCATAAATTTCCATGGCTAGCTTTGTTTTTAGATAAAATTTTTTGAAATTTTTGTTTGTTGCAAGATATTTCGCATAAGAACGTGTACCCCGCTAAACTGTTCCTATACCCCTGGGGGGTACGCATACCACACTTTGGGAAACACTGCACTACAGCATCTCCAGAAATGAAAACAGATGTTCTAGCCTGAAGGGAATGTCAAGTTAATCAAACTCTGAATGGCAAGATTAGCTTCAAGTCTGCTTAGTTTACATGAACCTGATACTCAGGTCATGCAATTGTTGCAACTGAAAAGGAAGAAGAAAGGAAAAACCTTGACTAAATATTATCTATAATCTTCCCAATTATTGTTTAAAATGAATAGAGATTTGCATTGGCCGCGACCACTAATATTTGATTCAGATCACAGTGAAAAATTTGATAGATTATAAATTAAATAATTGTCACAATATTCATTCATATTTTGCACCCTGACAAATTATAAATATTTGTCTAAATAATATTTATGATACTAAAAACTCCTTTTATTTTTCTGATCTATAGGACCCAACTTTTAAACACTAGAGGCATAAATTTTTCCTACTTCTGCAAAATTTTGTTTTATTCCTTAACATTGCTTAAAAATTGCTTTTGATGTTTCTTAAAATTATTGTACTTTGTTGTGTAGGTTTAGAAAAACTTGTTTTTAAATTTATAAAAACTTGGTTTCATTAAAAAAAAAATATGCACATTTTTCAATTTTTCCAGATGGAGGACTCGAAGAGCTTGTGGATGAATTGAACAGTGGAAAAATTATGTATGCATTCTGTAGAGTTATTTGTCCTAACAGTGGACTTCCGAAATATGTATTTATCAACTGGGTATGTTATGATTTTAAAATACATTCATGCTTCTAATGTTTTATTTAATACATAAGAATATATTTTACAGTATAAAAAAAAAAAATCATTTATATTTTAAGAATTTTTTTTAATGTGTATTAACAGTGTAAATTATTTTTAAGAAAAGGATTCGGGTACTGAATATTTAATACAACAATAAGAAGAATTAAGAAACATTTTTTGTATATTTTTCTTTGTTTTTAATTTTGTAAAAAAAAATAGAAAATTAATTTTAAGCTAGCTTGTGTATATTTTATAGTAGTGTTATAATTTTCACGTGACCTCATTTTGATACTTTCATAATTAAATGATAAAATTAATTTACTGTGTTGATCATTATTTGATTGCTTGATATTTGAAAAAATCTTTGCATGCTACTTTAGAGCAATTCCACCATTTAGGAATGTAGGAATGTCGTATCTGCAGACTTTAAAAGCATTTAACTCCATTGAAAAATAGGGAGCAGTTCTAATAATTTTTGAGAAAACAATGTTGGTTGGTTGGTGTCGTATCCTCTATAGAATCATATTTCATGGTGTGCTTGAATAGTTTTTGTTATTTCTATGGCATTAAAAGAATACAAATCCTCTTCTGTGGGGTAGTTTAAGAGGTGAAGGCCTGCAGTGACTGCAGGGCAGTTAAAAACATGATATGGTGTCAGTTCCACATTAAGACAGTTGCCACAGTTTTGATATTTTCTAGTCTTATCTGTAGAAATTTTCATGTTTTTATGATGTTTTGTTCTTAGTCTGATGAGAGTAGTGGCTGTCTTCCTATCGATGTCAAGATTAGTTATTTGATCGTGGGCTTTGATTTTTAAAGGGGTGAATAGTCTTGACTTTGCATAAGCATTTGCATCTGCCAACGTGGTTGGGATTGAGTTTTGATTTAGATCTCTGGCATTTTTAGCCAAGGAATCAGCTATTTCATTAAACTCTAGGTTCACATGGGCGGGAATCCACTGCAAGAAGCAATTTTTCCGGAGGCGCTGAATCATAAAACAATGTCTTGGTGCCATATGCATTTACTCCAATTTTTAGTACCTTTCATTCATTTAAAGGCCTTTTAAGAATTAAAAAGAATACTACAGATATAAAACACTATGTTAGATCCATCACAACCAGTTTTTAATTTTTATAAAATTAAGTTTCTGAAAATTGGAATTAGTGTAAGTAACACCAAAACTTATTTTTCCAAAAATTATTAGATCTGTTAGAATTTTCGTCAACTGGGTTATAACTTTAAGTCTGCAAATACAATATTTGTGAAGAGTAGAATTGCCCTTTAACATGTATTTTTATTCAATCTTATGTTTATATTTTACATTCTCTCTAGCAAGGAGAAGGAGCTCCATTGACTCGAAAAGGAACTTGTGCTAATCATGTTGTAGATGTTTCAAACTTTTTTAAGGTATGGAAATTATATATTTAGCACAATACAACTAATTCTGTCATTTGTGTCACTGACCTATGTATTCCAGTTATCTAATTTAATTTTGTTTTTGGAAGCTCTTTTACCAATAAAAATTGTCCTGCAGTGAACTAATCGTTAAGACACAGTTCCCAGCAGATCACAAGTCAAGCATCACTGGCTGCGGTCAGTGTGCAGGTGGGTGACCTCTTAGATCAGTCTTCGTAGGGACCGAGGGTGTGCGGTATTGGTCCTCGTTAAACTGTTCTACCGTGAAGTGCTTGACTTCGCGTGCAGGGCGTCAGGCTACCGAAGCGGGGGTGCCATCCCCTCTGCAGAGGATCAAAATTGTGATGGCATGTCTTCGGATCATCCTCACGGATGTTTCCCAGAATGTCGCCAATAGCCCATTGTGCAGCTCTAGTGCGACGTAAATGAACTACAACAACAACCAATGAAAATTATTTTAATTGCAACAGATGATTATTAAAATCATTTTTAAAAAATCCCAAACTTAATATTTTTTTTCATCTCCGTTGAAATGAATGAATAAATTTTTCTATTTTTTAGTTCTAAATAGTGCTGTGATTCAGTAAACGTTTACATATTCAAAGTCACATGGTTTCCATTCTTGGAAAAGCTGTGAAATTTTGTTCTACTTTTATTTTCAGCTTAGTGTGTGTGTTCCAAAAGTAAACTAGACATTTAGAAACAACTGTTAAGAACTTGCAACAGCTATGAAACTGAAGTATATTATTTGCTGAAAGACATTATTTCATGTCACAAAAAAGCTTTCGAGAATAGCCTTAAGTTCTATCATAATTTCAAGTTATTTAATTTTTATAACTCTCTGTTTAAAGGGAGCACATGTTACCATAAATGCAAGGATGGAAGATGACGTGGAACCTTCTCTGGTATTAGAAAAAGTATCCAAGGCTTCTGCATCTACATTTAATTTCAAGGATAGATCTGAACCTGTAGAAAACACAACACCAGTAGTGAGTATGGCCACATGTATGCTTTTTTTTATCTGTAAATTTAGTTCTTTAAAAAACTCAAGGAAGCTCCAAACACTATTTTAAAAAGTAAAATATTGAATGCTTTATGATCTTCTTATTTCCAAGAATTTAAAAACTTTTTTGTCTTGCTGATATTTAATGTTGTTTTTAGCATCCAATAATTATATGTTAACATTTATAAAATTATGTTTGTTTTTTCTTCTCAGGGAAGTGTTTATAAAAGGATTAAGCCAACACTTGAGATAAATCCAGTTGAAAGAGAAAAATTTTGGATTAAGGAACAGGTACAATGTCTTCTGACTTGTCATTATTGTTTTACAATGTTTTCTCGCTAATATATTTTCATGTCTTTTACAATTTCTTCAAAAAACTAATTATATGATGAAATTTATTAAAAACAAAGTAAATTATACTAAAACATATACACATTTTGGTGTCACAATTGTACACCTGCATTAGGAAAATAAAGTACAAATAGTAACAGAGACCAATCTCTATTTGTGGTTTTAAACGTTTTTAGTGAATTTTAGTATTATCACAAAGAATTACTCTTGTTATTTTATAATTATGTATTAGTCTGCAAATATAATATTTTCTTTCTTGTGATTAAGGATAATTTTTTACTTTAAGTCTTTTCCAAAAATCAAACTAAATTTAATTGCTCTAATTTCTAATTAAATTTAACTTTTCTGTAAAGAGTTCAGGGAAACATGCCCTAATTGTATTTTTTGAAGATACAAAAAAGTCAACTGTAATTAGACCTGAACTCATTTCTCCCTTGAAAGTATGAAATTCTCCTGGTTCGGAACTACTGTATTTGATTTTAAAAAAATTTTCAATTTTGCAACTTTCTAAAATAATATTTAAAGAACATTCAATATCAAAATCTTATTGTTCAATTTCGTGACACTATTACCAGGCAATTAGGCTTTTTTACAGCCACGTATTCAAATGTATGCGTTTTTTATCATATTGCAGAGGGCGTTTTAATGAAAACAAATTGATTTGAACTTACATTTATTTGACTTTTAAATAGAACTAAAACTATTGCATAAAGCTAAAAATTTAGAAACTTCTGCAGTACATTACACGTCTTTAAAATCAGCAATGCTTGGGCATGTAAAAGCCTCTTAAAGACATGTATTTTGTACACTAACTCCTCCAGTAGGTTAATTTAGTTTATAATACTTGCCCTTTTGGGCAATTCACTGTCCTGTATTCAAGAGCAATGATGTGTACACTCAAATTATTTTCTGTTCAAATTGTTATTTTTAGCAAAAATATGTTGGCTGTTTTTAATATATTTGCATACTATTTCAAATGCTTATAGAACCGCCTACTTATTTCACAGGAGAATTTTTTTTTTTTACTTACATTGTTGTTTATTACCCTCTCAGGAAGAAGAGAAGAAACGAATAGTTGATGAAAGAAAAAAGGCAGAGGAGGAAAGAAAACGGTTAGATGAAGAAAGAAAAGAACGAGAGGTAACTTGATATTCCACTCTATCTTCTGTATTAAAATGTTTTATTGAAATCATTTATATTATAAAATAAAGTACATTGCAACTAGTATGTGTTTAAAAATAGCAGTGTTTTAAGAAAAATAATTGCAATATTTTAATTGCTGTAATGATAATGGTTTTCTTTTCTCTGAAATTTAATAAAAGCTGTTTCTTCGAACCAAACATAGAAATAAAAGTCAATTCTCTTATCATTTTTATCTAACTTTAAAACTGAATTGACCATAGTGACTTTAAAACTGCATGACCAATTTTCAAGAAGTGAAAATATTCTTTAATAATCCCAAAATATATTGAAGTAGAAATAAAACTTCAATAATTTTTTTTTTCATAACTAGATTAGTTTCAGTTTAATTTTTATATTGAATTAATTATTTACTAAATCATGGTTAAAAGTTATTTAATAAAATTCTAACATTTTCTTTTTTATTTAAAAAAAATTATTTATACTTTTGAAGACTATTCTAAAAACTGTCTGATTTATGAAAATCCTTTTTCAGATCAAAGATTGCACTGCTCGGGAGGAATGGTCTGCAGAACGGTCTAGATCAATAAATAAGCTGCGTGAAGCTGAAAGGAATGCAAACAATTCTGCAAGAAATACAGCCCAAGAAAAAAAGCAATGGGTATGTATAATAAGCATAAATAAAGAGCTCTTTCTTAACCTCAAGTTCCCACTGCCTTAAAAATGTCCTTAAAATTAAATATGCTCTAATAAACATCTAAAGAAGCTTTATTTATCTTCTGAAATCTTCATAAGGCACTAATTTTAATTCCGAAGACATAATTTGCATATTATAATTGTTCTTCTTTTTTATTGTATTAATGCATTTTATAACTAATTGCATTTTATATTAGTTGTAATTCTTAAAAAAAAAATCATTATTTTTAATTAAATTTCTGTTAATAAAGACCTGTTCGCAAAATTTTCCCAGGGTTATGAAAAATATCTGCTAAATTTTCAAACTAAAAAAATTGTGCCCAAGTTTGGAAAGTATAGCAATTATAAGTTTTTTATTTAAGAGTTGTAAAATTGTTCTCTACTTGTTCTCTAATTGTACTCTAGTTTTATCTTAATCTTTAATTGAAAACTTAAAATATTTTTAATACATTGTTTAGTTTTTATTTTAAAGGAAGCAAAGTATAAAGAAACGTTTGAATTTTACATTAAAAATCGTTAATTTAACATAAATAAGGTAATATAAAATGAAACAGTGTTTATTATTAATTTTTTTGTCTTGTAAATTTGGTTTTGCATTTAAATTTATCAATCTAGAAATAAGCTTTTTGTAAAAAGGGAAAAGTGGGGTAAAACCCAGTAGCTAAAATTTGAAGGACTGTTTGAGTCAAACTGTTCAAGCAACAAACAGTCAAATTTAATCGAAATATTCATTTAAAAAAAAAAAATTATGGAGAATTTCTTCATATCAAACAAACTACTATTTTGTATAAAGAGTATTCAAAAATTCTGCAAAATATGAAAATAAGGTTTTATCCCAAGAGCTGAGGCTATCAAAACAGAACAGTGCTACTATTAAATTAAATCCTTATTGTTTGTAAGCGTATAAAGCTTACAAAAGCCCTGTAGCTTTAGTGAACATATAGTAATCTGGAGTAAAGATAATTTTTATAACTGTAATAACCAATAAATAAGGATAATTTAAAAACAAAAGAACAATAGAGAGTTAGCATAGTAAAACAAACTTATCTACAAAGACATCAAGTATTACTCAAAATAACCCGTCAATATGGTATCTCCTTCTTATTGTGAAGTATAATTCAGGGTTTGCCTGCTAGAAAACAAAACTAATTTCGACATAATTGAGGTACCCTACCTCACCTCACTACCCCATTCTCCCTTAATATTTTGAAATTGTTACAAACAGAAAAAAGTTCTATAAGTAAACCTAAATTTTTAAAGATTTTTAATAATTTGTTTCATGTCTTGGTGTTATGTTACTGTTTCAGTTTTTAATTTTTTGGAATCGGATAGGTTTATTGTTGAATTTTTGTTCTAAAAAAATAGAAAACTTGTACTAATTTAATCTAAAAGTATATTTTGAATAAAAATTTAAATATTATTAAATTTGTTTTCAAAGATTCAAATGCTTTTTTTTTCTTCGGGAAAAGTCTTTCTTAATATAAGAGATATAGTTATAATTTCACTAGATTATAGATAACACAAAACTTAAAGGCTTTAAAGAATTGAGAAATAGCCTTGAAAAGTTCCAAAACAGGCCTTAAATTTGAATAGATTATGATTGAAAACCCTGTAGCCAGCCATGTTTTTTTTCTTTTAATTTTATATCCTTCAATCATTTTGTTTTTAATTTTTGTGTCTTATTTTATAGTTACCTCTTATAATTTTTGATATCTAATTAAAAGAGTATAAATCTATACTATGTGTTTAAAAAAAATAATTTATCATGAAATTAATAATTTTTTTTCAATTTTAGGAAAAACAATTAGAGGATGAAGCTGAAGATGAGAAAAAAAGGAGAACAAAAAGTGAAAGTTTGAGAAGAGAAAGAAGTCATGTAAGATTTGTCTGAAATATATTGTTTATTATTTTTTTTAACAAAGCATATATATCTTATTCAATAGCTAATTTTCCAATCTGTACTAAAAATTACTATGTCTGTTTTTATTTTTTTTCCTACACAAAAACTATATATACTTTCCTGTGATAAAATGAAATGTACTAATTTATTACATGCATTTTGCTTAACTATACTTATTTTATGGTTTTTCTTATTGACTTGACTCTTATGTAAAATAAAAAAAAAATATTTGATTGCTCCCTTGAAAGTTTTCAGCAGCATAGGCTTTAATTCTAGCATATTTGAAAAGGCTCAGAATTCTATTAAATATTATTGCTCTTAAAAAACAAGCAATTTTTCATTCCTTCCATTACTAAAGAAAATTTAGTTGCTTTGTAAATTCTTCTAACAACTAAATGTTTGAATTCTGTCTTATATAAGAAACTGAATTAATCTTCTTTTGAAGGAAACAGTGCTTTTTATGAATTTTGACTTTTAACATCCCCAGTAATGTATATAATAACCTAAACTGGCATTCTAAATCATTTGCTTGCTCTTACCCAGAATACCTTGAATAAGATTAATTTAACGAGGAAAGATAATCTTTTTTAAATGCAATTGTTACATATACAATATTTTATGGTTCGTTTTATAGTAACATTCATTTTTCTTGCCTGTTAGATAAATTTAACTTATATCGTGAAATTGCAACTATTTAGTCGTTATATAGGGCTAAAATAGGGCCACCATGTTTTTAATCAGAGGCCCACTTCGCAGTTCAATTTCCATTCTTTCTCCACTACCAGTATCCCGATAATTTCATTCTCCTTATATTTATGGCGGTGACAATATCAGTGTCTAAATAATGTCTGAATTGTTTCTAATTCTCCATGTTCCCTTATCATTTATGGCTTCAAAGATTTATCTCACAAAATTACAGCTTTTGAATTTGTTTGATTTATTCATTTGTGCTTTGCAGGAAGCGCAGTCCTTGATATCCCAGAGGACAATCAATGCCAGAGCTATTTTTGAGCAGAATACGTGTGCAGGTCAAATGAGTAGTGTAAATGCCTCCAGACAGCCTAAAGTTCTTCAGGAGTTTGAGCAAAACCAAGCGAGGTACGAAAATCAGCCGAACAGCGCAAACCTTAGTCCCACACAAGAAGAAGCAAAGCCTGTGCCTGCTGCAGAAGTATCCTCTGCAGTATCTCCTCCTCAAGATTTCAACTATACTAGAAATTTACTGAAAGAAGGTTTGCCTCCACGCCAAGATTCAGAAATGGAGTTGAATGCAGAAGAAGAAGAGCAAAACTGGGATGGTAAGGCTTATATTTCGATCATATTTACAGTAAAGCGACCACTCTTTGTCCTACAGTAAAATGGTCATCATTAATAATGGAGGTTGGTCCTTCTTAGAGGTTACCTCCATTCATTTCAAAATGTTATTGATGGTACATGATTTTTTGCAAACGGTTTTCATCTTAATCAGGGTAATTTTCTTGGTGCAAAAATGCAACATCTGTTAGCATCATGAAAACCAGATTATTGAATAAACTTACACTATGTCGTCAATACAAGCGTCAATAAAAATTATTATATTAATTATGTGTAAAACCAAATTTACCATTTAAATAAACAAAATTACTATTTTAAATACACAACTCTATTCTATTTTTTATTTATTAGTTTTATTTCTTTCTTATATTAAGCACCATTAAATTTGTAACTGGCCAGGTTTTTCCCTTAAAAGTAAAATAAGAAATGTAATGCGTAAAGAAAATAAGGGTTTAAAACAAAAAACTTTAATTAACGCCCTATAATTTGACATAGGAAAGTCTTTTGTAGACCTAAATAAATGAAAATAAGAAAGACAAAAATTTATTAAGCTATCAACATGTTTTTTTTTTTTCTTCCTCTTTTTAAATTTAATTTCAATGTTGTAAAATAATTGCAATGAAAAAAGGCAGTAAAATGATTTTAAAAGACTGTATACTTTTAGAAAATGTTCTAATTTTCTGTCACTGCTTTTTATTCCAGTTCATATTTAAGCATTTTATGTTTATTTGTATAATTTCAGAACCAACTCTAGAAGCTCCGCCTAATGTTCGAGATCCATTGGTAGAAATGATGGCAGAGCATGGCATATTACGTCAAACAGTGGATAACACTCAGGTTATTTCATCCAGCACTTTTTCAGATGGATTGAGGGCACGTGCCCTCTATGATTACCAAGCTGGTATGTCATATTCACTTTTAGAGAAGCTCAAAAAGTCTAACTTTGTTTTAATTGACTCTTTTGTTAAGTTACCTTTTTTTTGTTTCATTAAAACCTGTTCCAACAATAAAATTTATTATTAATTTTTTAAAGTACAGATAAATTTTAATTTTTTTTTTTTTTTTTTTTTTGTAAAAATTGATTTTGAGGCAGAGATTCTTGACTATTAATTAATAAGAAAAACTAATCTTGGCATGGGTTGTTAAATGGAAAGTAAACTTAAACAGTAATATAAATTGTCACTTCTTTTTTTAGTGTATTTTCTTTTTTTAACATCTAGATCTGTATATGTGTGAATTTTCTTAACCCATGTATATATAATCACATAGTGAATAACATAAGAAATTTGTTTTTATAATCTGCTAGCTGAATGCATGTTCTTCATAATGGGTAAAAAAGTTAAATCAACACTAGTCGATCATTCGCAAATCTAAAAAGCATTTACCAAAATTTTTTTATAATTATCCATTTTATATTACTCTTCCTTATAACTTTCAATTAGTAAATTTATAAAGCATGTTCTTAAAAGTTTAATTCACCTACAAAAAAATTATCTATATGGATTGTCACAATCCGCTTATAATAGCCTAAATTTTCCACCATCAAACAATCTTCGTGATGAATATGTTTTTTAGTACAAAACTTAGCTTTTTTATTTAAATTATGATTGCTTTCACATTATTTACGCTTATAGCACATTTTATAAATGTATACTATAAACAAAATAGAAATTTGGCTTCAAATAGTTTTAAGAATACTAATTTAGCAGCGTCACCCTCACATACCATCCATATATATATATATATATATATATATATATATATATATATATATATATATATATTCAAATTTCCTGTCATAACAAATAAAACAATTAGAAACATCACAGAGGTTATCCTTTAAATAATTTTAAAAAATTATATGCCATTATGATAAACTTATGAGAATAAGTTTTTAGAGCATCCTTCCCGACAGAGGTAATTGAAATTTTTGACTGATTTTTAGGATCATAAGCTAAAATTTCCCCTTTGCGCCCGCTGTCTTATTTTCAAGGCTCTATTCAAACGGTTTTGGAGAGAGAAATACACAGATTGACATACACAAACTTATCATTTTATTGATATTGTAGATTAATGCCAGGCCATGAATTTTTAAAAACATAGAAACTATGTTTTAAAGAACTAAGTAGCACATATACATCTAAACTAATCCTTAGATATTTAAGGATTACAGCTTTAATATTTATCACAAATATAAAAATAAGTAAATGGTATAATCCGAGCGTGCAAGAAAGATAGTGAAGCATAAAAAAAAAATTGCTTTCTCTATCTGCAGTTAATGATATAAAAGTGCTCATTGATGAAATAGAACTATTTGAAGTATAAAATTAGTTGGCATCAGCTCATAATTATTATTCTTTATTTCAGCTGAT